>NC_135984.1:25921726-26166726 GCF_053455715.1 Rhinoraja longicauda
AGAGTGTGGCCAGGGTGATGTGGGTCAGTGAGAGTGTGGCCAGGGTGGTGTGGGTCAGTGAGTGTGTGGCCAGGGTGGTGTGGGTCGGTGAGTGTGTGGCCAGGGTGGTGTGGGTCAGTGAGTGTGTGGCCAGGGTGGTGTGGGTCAGTGAGTGTGTGGCCAGGGTGGTGTGGGTCAGTGAGTGTGTGGCCAGGGTGGTGTGGGTCAGTGAGAGTGTGGGGGGGTGTGGGTCAGTGAGTGTGTGGCCAGGGTGGTGTGGGTCAGTGAGTGTGTGGCCAGGGTGGTGTGGGTCAGTGAGAGTGTGGGGGGGTGTGGGTCAGTGAGAGTGTGGCCAGGGTGGTGTGGGTCTCTGATGATTCTGGCTTCCTTTTTGAGGCAGCGACTCCTGTAAATCCCTTCGATAGTGGGGCGGTCAGTACCCGTGATGGGCTGGGCAGTGTTCACCAGTATTTGCAGTCCCCATTGTTACCGGGCGATCAAGTTGCCAAACCAGGCCATGATGCAACCAGTCAATATTCTCCCTACTGAGCATAATGCCTCGCTGTCTCTCATAAGCTTACACGTCACCCCTCAGCCTCCCTGACTCCAAAACAAGCCTCGCCTATCTAATCTCTCTCCTTAAATCAAATCCTCCAAATCCCTTGCCCAAAAACAAGTCCTCCAATCCAGATGATATTCTAGTAAATTTCCTCCACACTCTCTCCAGCACAATCACTTTCCTCCTACAGTGTACTGACCAGAACTGCACACAATAATCCACGTGTGGCCTATCTAGTATTCTGTAAAGTTGCAGCACAATGTTAGTAAGATAGAGTTAGATAGAGCTCTAGGGGCTAGCGGAATCAAGGGATATGGGGCGAAGGCAGGCACAGGTTACTCTCTCTCCCTCTCTCTCCCTCTCTCTCCCTCTCTCTCTCTCTCTCTCCCTCCCTCCCTCCCTCCCTCCCTCCCTCCCTCTCTCTCTCTCTCTCTCTCTTTTTTTTTTTTTTTTTTTCTTTCAAAGACTTTATTCAGCACAATCACATGATACATCACATCAAAACCACAATCAGAGGTTACAAAACATCAGGTAATCATTATAATACAACATTGCCTTCATTATTTACAATGCTCTCAACCCCCCGCGGTGACCAGCGTTCACGGAAGGCCTCCATAGCCCCCGTGATCACCGCGTGTTCCCTCTCTAGGGACACGCGCGCACGGACGTAGGCCCGGAAGAGGGGGAGGCAGCCGACTCTGGCAAGACCATCGACCGCCCGCTGCCTGGACCCACGAATGGCCATCTTGGCCTGGCCCAGGAGCAAACCGACAGGGAAATCCCACCCTCCTGACCGGCCCTCCCCACTCCCAGCCCCGAGCCCAAACACCAGGATCGTAGGACTGAAATGCAGCCAAAACTTGAGGAGCAACCCCTTCAGATACTCATACAGGGGCAGCAACCTCACACACTCCATGTACACGTGGAACACGGACTCTTCCTCGCCGCAGAAAATACAGGCGGCCGGTGTGTCCGTGAACCGGCTCAAAAATTTGTTACACACAACGGCTCTGTGCAACACTCTCCACCCCAGGTCCCCGATGTAAAGGGGGAGGACACCCTTGTAGAGAGACCTCCACTGGGGACCACTCCCGCCATCAGGTGGTAACACGGATCGCCACGGCGTATCCGGACGGAAGACGAAGGCGAGGAGGTGCAGAGTGTGCAGGAGCATCCTATACAGTAAACGTCTGCCTGCATCACGGAACGGCACGCTGGGCATCTGGGAGAGGCGGCTCAAGTTGTGTGGGGCCGGCTCCCGGGAAATATTCCGGAGCCTGGGCCCGATGAGCAGTTCCGGCGGAGCGGGGGTAAGCTCGGCCGGAATCACTCCAAGCTCACGCCGCTCCCCAACACCCACCGCGACAGCGTGAGGACCGGCTCCCACCACAGCCACAACACCCCCCTCCCCCTGAGGAGCAACGCGCTGACTGAAGATGACCAAATTCCTCACTCTCAACACATCGCGGTAAAAGCTTGGCATGTCCCGTGTGGCGGGTCGGTTGATGCCCGCCACCGGGAGCCGCCAAACCCCCCTTAGGCACTGGCCCTGGCGGAAAAAATACGTGGCCAGAGCGTGCCACCTGGGAGGGTGCTCCGCGTACACGTACCTCCGCAGAGTCCTGAGACGGAGAGCCGCCACCTGGGTACGCACGCATACCAAGGACTGGCCACCCTCCTCTAGCGGGAGACTCAGGACTGTGGCTGAGACCCAGTGTTTCCTCCCTCCCCAAAAGAAATCCACTAACCTCTTCTGTACAGCATTTACAAAGGTAGAGGGCGGGACAAGAGTGGCCAGCCGGTACCATAACATTGAGGCCACCAGCTGGTTTATGACCAGCACCCTACCCTGGAAAGAAATAACCCTAAGCAACCTGACCAGCGTCCCAGCCGGGCGACGACTTTCGTCTCTAGCTCCTGCCAGTTCGCCGGCCAAGCATCCTCAGTGGGACTCAGGTAGATCCCCAGGTAGAGGAGGTGCGTGGTACTCCACGCATAATCCTTCATCTCTTCCGGCAAGGAGTCCACCTGCCACTGGCCCACTAGAAGTCCGGAGCACTTACTCCAGTTGATCCTAGCGGACGAAGCAGCTGAGAACACCTGCTGGCATTCGTGCATCCTCCGCAGGTCAACAGGATCAGTGAACGTGAGGAGAATGTCATCGGCATAGGCCGAGAGAACCACCTCCACCCCCGGTCCTGGTAGAACCAGGCCTGCCAACCGCCTCCTAAGAAGACACAGGAATGGCTCCACACATACCGAGTACAACTGCCCAGACATGGGGCACCCCTGGCGTACCCCCCTCCCAAAGCGAAAGGGGGCCAACAATGCACCGTTAATCTTCACGAGACACTCTGCTGCGGTGTACAAAAGCCGGACCCGGGCCACAAAATGCGGTCCAAAACCGAACGCTTGCAGTGTCCCGAAGAGGTAATCATGTTCCACCCTGTCAAAAGCCTTCTCCTGATCCAGGGATAGAAAGGCAGCTGGCTGACCAGTGCCCTGGGCCAGATGGATCAGGTCCCTAACCAAATGGATGTTATCTTGGATGGACCGACCAGGGACTGTATAGGACTGGTCAGGGTGGATCATTTGGGATAGTACGGAGCCCAGGCGATTTGCCATCGCCCGTGCAAAAACTTTATACTCTGTACAGAGGAGAGAGACCGGGCGCCAGTTCTTCAACAGGCGGAGTTCGCCCTTCTTAGGTAGCAGGACAACGACTGCCCTGCGCCACGAGAGGGGCATCTCCCCGGTCGCCAGGCTCTCCCCCAGAACCTTCATGTAGTCACCCCCCAGGACATCCCAGAAGGCTCTAACAAACTCAACCGTCAGCCCATCCAGCCCAGGGGACTTACCCCTTCTGAGCTGGTGCAGGGCACCAGTCACCTCCTCCAATGATAAGGGGTCATCAAGCTGTTCAACCACCCCTCTATCTATAGTCGGTAGCCTCTCCCACAGAACCCGCTGAGCCTCTCCGCTGACACCATCCGCAGAGAACAGCGTTCCATAAAAGGACCGAACTAACGCACTAATCCCCTCTGGGTCTGTGACCGAGGAGCCATCGTCCGCGAGCAGCTCGACGAGCTGTTTGCGGGCTCCTCGCCCTTTCTCCAGAGAGAGAAAGAATGGTGAAGCCCGGTCCAGATCATGCAGCATCTGGACTCGCGACCTCACGTAAGCACCTCGTGTAGATCAGTGCATGTTCCTTTAACATAGTGACCTCACCACTACTAACCACTCCCCATTGTCTCTGGTATAATTGTAACTTCCCCACCTCCAGCTCGCTCTCTAGTGCCAGTGATGACCACGGACAGCTAGGGCATAATGTATGTGTAGTGTCATTAATAAACTTATATAGTAAAAGACTCTGCCTACGAGTGGCATCCTTTTACATGGTGTCAGAGCGGTAGACTTGCGTCTCCTGTTTATCGGTTTTTAGTTTATCATTTGTTTCTCCCAATTGTGTCCCCTCCTTCCACTTTGCCATGTCTTCCTCGTGTCGTCGTCCGGACACGCTCGTTTTCGATGAGGACATAGTGCACCGCTGGACTGTCTTCCAGCGGGACTACGAACACTATATAGCGATTGCCTATCCTGATGCAACTGCTGCGATAAAAGCTCACCTGCTCCTCAACCTGGCTGGTCCGGAGGCAATGGAACGCTATGCGTCGTTCCAATTCGTCCCTCCGGAGGACCGCAACGACCCGGTATGTCTCATGGCTAAGTTCACTGCCCTGTGCGATATACCCACCAATAACATTATCGAACGTTTCAAATTTTTCTCGCGGCGTCAGACTCCAGGGGAGCACGTTGACGCCTTCATTGCATCTTTACGACATATGGCTCGGCGGTGCCGCCTTCAAACGATTACACCCGACGAGATGATCAGGGACGTCCTGGTCAACGGTCTCCTAAACTCTAAGCTGCGGGATGAGCTCCTGATGAAGCCTGACCTGTCGCTGACGGACGCCATACATGCCGCACGCATGGCCTCTGCTGTTGGCTCAGTATCTCGGCCGGCGCCCCAGGACATAAATTTCACCGGCCGCCGGCGATTGAATGACCCGCAGACCCGGGTCGCCCCCTCCGCGCCCGCTATGGTCACCCCTCGCAGATGCCCAAACTGCAACTTCTCGTCACACAGGTATAACGTTTGCCCAGCGCAGGGCAAAACTTGTAATTCCTGCGGGAAGCAGAACCCGACCTCAGCGAACTGAGTGCCCCCCTGAGGGAGCTGACCAAGAAGGACAATGCCTGGGTCTGGCTCCCGCACCACCAATCGGCCTTCGTGGCCCTGAGGTCCAGACTCGCACGGACCCCCACTTTGCAGTTCTTCGACCTGAACAGGCCAATCGTCCTCACCTGCGATGCATCTCGGTTCGGCCTTGGTGCTGCCTGCCTGCAGCTCTACGACGACCGACAGCTGCCCGTCTCCTATGCCTCTCGCACAATGACCCCTGCTGAACAGCGCTACGCCCAGATAGAAAAGGAGCTCCTTGCCGTGGTGTTCGCGTGCTCCAAATTCAGAGACTACGTTCTTGGAAAAACTTTCACCATCGAAACTGACCACCAGCCGCTGGTCTCTATTTTAAACAAGCCCATCCACGCAGCCTCGTCCCGCTTGCAGCGAATGATGCTGCAGCTGCAGCGTTTCACATTCAAAATCGTGTACCGCAAAGGCAAGGAGATGTTCGTGGCAGACACTTTGTCCCGTGCCCCACTCCCTTCCATTTCCCGCCATCCGTACGAATCGGCTGACCTGATGGTGTTGAACGTCAACATCGTTCCATCTTGGCAGATGCAGTCCCTGGTCACACACACTGCCGCTGATCCGAACCTTCAACAGCTTGAGGGCGTCATCCGCCGTGGCTGGCCTGAACAACGGTCTTCCCTGCCGGCTGGTGCCGTGCCCTACTTCCTGGTTCGGGATGAACTGGTGCTGCACGCGGGCGTGGTGGTGAAAGGTCACAAGGTCGTGGTGCCGGCCGCGCTGCGAGATCACTACTTCAAGACTGCCCACAACGGACACCCAGGGGTGGAGGCCACGTTATCCCAGGCCCAAGCACAATTTTACTGGCCTGGCATGGTCAAGGAGATCCGGGACAGGGTCTCCGCCTGCGCTGCCTGCAACAGCCTATTACCTCATCAGCAGCGCCAGCCTCTCCTGCAGCAGCCGGCTCCCGAGTTGCCGTGGACGGCTGTTGCCGCTGACATTTTCGAGTGGCGTGGCAAACACTACCTGGTCCTGGTGGACTCCTACTCCAGCTGGTTCGAGGTGGACCTGCTGCCGTCCCTCACGTCTGCTGCCGTCATCGGGAAGCTTCGCCGCCACTTCTCTACCTTTGGTTCCCCGGCATCTCTCCAGTCCGACAACGGCAGCCAGTTTACCAGCGCCGAGTTTGCTGCTTTCGCCACCCGGTGGAACTTTCGCCACATCACCAGCAGCCCCGAGTACCCGCAAAGCAATGGACTTGCAGAGCGCGCTGTCCGCAGCGCTAAGGAACTGATGGAACGTTGCCGGCTTGACAGTTCGGACTTGTACCTTGCCCTCCTCAACCTCCGCAACATCTCCCGGGACCCCGCGCTCGGTTCCCCTGCCCAGCGCCTCATGTCCCGCACCACTAGACCCCCCATCCCCGTCTCCCAGCAATCCCTGCAACCCACGGCTCGGAGCCCTGCCGCTGTCAGGGAGCGCATCACTGAAAAGCAGCTCATTCAGAAGCGCTCCTTTGACAAGTCGTCCCGTCCCCTTCCACCTTTGTTCGCTGGCCAGGTTGTCCGGATGGAGTCGACCTCCGGTCACCACCGGCTGGCCGTGGTCGTCGGCAATGCTGACTCTCCACGGTCGTACCTGGTCAACTACGAGGGCACCGTGTACCGTCGTACCCGCCAGCACCTGATGCTGGTAAACGAGCCTGCACCGCCTCCCGCGATCCCGTATTCACCTCCCGTCCAGTCCGCGGTGCCTGATGTGCCTCCTGCTCCGGTACATCCGCAGTCGCCCCAGCCACCTTCCCCTCCCTCGCCTGCGCGTGCATCGCTTCCCAGTCCTCCTCCTTCCCCTGGTTCCCCAGCCTCTGTACCCGCACCCGTTCATACTGCTCCTTCGACCGGAGGGGATGGTGGGTTGCGCACCCGCTCTGGGAGAGTGGTCAGGCCGCCTGTCCGGTACGGTGTGTACGAGTAGTCTGCTTGTAGTTTGAGCCTAGCGCATGAGCCGTGGTCACTTTGTTTCCAAGAGGAAGGATGTAGATCAGTGCATGTTCCTTTAACATAGTGACCTCACCACTACTAACCACTCCCCATTGTCTCTGGTATAATTGTAACTTCCCCACCTCCAGCTCGCTCTCTAGTGCCAGTGATGACCACGGACAGCTAGGGCATAATGTATGTGTAGTGTCATTAATAAACTTATATAGTAAAAGACTCTGCCTACGAGTGGCATCCTTTTACACCTCGGGACCGCTCAAGCTGCAGGTCCCTCAGCGCTTCCTTCCTCTCCTGAAACTCTCCCCACTCACAGGAGTCCTCACCGACCCGGCCCAAGCGAGACTCTGCGTCGAGTAACTCCTTCTCGAGTCGCTCGACTGCCGCGTCCCGCCTTCTGGTCGACCCTCCCGTGTAGTCCTGACAGAAAAGACGGATGTAAGCTTTCCCCACATCCCACCACTGCTTAAGGGAAGGGAAGAAGCCCCTCTGCCTCTCTCTCCACTTCACCCAGAACCGCCTGAAAGACTCCCGGAATCGGCGATCCTCCAGCAGCTGGTTATTAAAGTGCCAGTACGCGGACCCAGCCCGTGTGCGCGCTGGAATAAAATCCACTCGCACCAGGCAGTGGTCCAAACATGGCACCGTCCGCATAGAGGCCGCCGAGACCCGGGAGACATACGCTCTGGAGATGTACACACGGTCGATACGGGAACCACCCCCCTCAGACCTCCGCGAAAACGCGTTGGAATCAGGGTGGAGATTCCGCCACGCATCAACCAGCTCGAAAGATTCAATCACACCTCTCAACTTCTTCGCCACTGCAGGGGCACACTGAATACCAGAGCGATCTCGCGTCTCAAGGGTACAATTGAAATCCCCCCCAAGGAAGACACACTCTCCGCAATCAATGGTGCTCATCAGAGCAGTCACCTCCTGAAGTAAACGCGCCTGCATCGTGCCGGTGCTGGGGGCGTACACGTTAATGAAATGTAACGGCACGCCATCCAGGATCACGGCCAGATAGAGCAAACGGCCTGGCACAACTTCCTGCACCTTCACAATCTCTGGCTGGAAAGTCGGGGCCAACAGGAAAGCCACCCCACTTGACTTTGTACTGAGGTGGCTCATGTAGACCCCCCCCTCCCACTCCAGGACCCAGGTGGGCTCATCACTAACAACAGTGTGCGTCTCTTATAGAAAGCTCACTGCATACTTCCCCTCTCTGAGGACCGATAGATGGTGAAACCTACGAAGGTCCCCCCTTCCACCGTTTATATTTAGGCAAACTACTGTGAACTTGAACGCTCACTAGACTTATTCCTCAAGCTCCTTGTGGGAGTGAAGCCCCGCTCTTTTAGGAGCTTCAAAAACTCCCCGAATTGACGCTTATCACAAGCACTTAGAGCATTATCCCTACTGTTAAGGATAGCACTAAGTGTCCGGATAGTTCCCCCCAGGTCTGGCCACCGTTCGGCAGCTAGCCGTACTTTGCTCCTACTGTGCTGATGTTCATGCAAAAACTCTCGAATCTCAATGATGCCGGCCGCTCGAGCCACGGCACTGGAGTCCTGGCATTCTGCCAACCCACTGACACCTGAAGCAACATCTTCCTCCTCCCTGCACTCAAGGTCGTGGCCCAGATTTGGCAGACTGCCACTGGCTGCCAGCTCGCTCTCTTCACTGTGTAAGCTGGCTCCAACACCCTCCCCCCCCTCCGGCATGATCCCACCCCCGGGATCAATGTCGAGGGAGAGTCCTGACACCTCCAACAGCGATGAGCCGGCCAGTGTATGGCCAGGCTCCTGCACACTCTCCCCGCCCTCTACAACTGGGCCTGGGGAAGAACAAAAACAGGGCGCCCCCAGGGCCCGCGGTCCACCTTCACCCCCGGAATCTGACTGAGAGACATGACCCGCAACAGCCCCGTCCCCCTCCTCATCCAGGGAACCCACTCCCCCAGCATCACCCAGAGAGTCTCCATCCTCCACCACCAGGGGAGTAACCTCGCTGGGGCCCACTGAAGGAGCCAGTGTTTCTGGACTCTCCCCTACTTCCTCAGTCTGTGGGGCAGCGCACCCCTCAGTCACTCTCATAGTTCTAATGAGGAGCATAGGCTGGGAAACCACCCCTACAACCGAGACCCCCCCTTCGGGTTGTCCCTGCTCGTCCTCCCTCCCAGGGGACACATTCCCAGGGCAGCCAACCCCAACCTCTTGTGAGATATCACCCTCTGAAGGCCCCTGGGACGAAAGGGCAACCCCCGGCCTAGAGGACACTAGTCGTGGATCACCATCCTCTACCGGAGTGGAGGGTCTCGAGGCAGGCAGCCCCCTGGCCTTATGCCCAGGGCCATCCTCTTCCTCACCAGACGCACGCCTCCTCTTTACCCCCACGGCGGGCGGTGGTTTGGTGACCTCCATAAAGGAGGAGTCCTCCACCTCCACACCGCCAGCTTCCTCTCTTTCATCCCTTTGATCAGCCACCGCAGATCCCAACAGGAACTCCCCCGCCCCCTCCCGTACCTCCTCAGCTCCTTGCTGAGCCCCGCCAGGTGCCCCCTGGACCTCTCCGGGCCCAACAGGCACCCTTTGGGTGGTCTCAGGTGTGGGCGTGGGCCCATCCGTTTGCGATTGTTTCGCTTTAAGGTTTCTCATTTTCCTCGTGGACTTCTTCCCCATCTGCACGTGCCATTCCCCCCCCTCCTCCTTGCCCTCCCCCTGCACCTCTCCGCCAAGCTCCGCCGCAGGTACAGGACATGGGGGTCGAGGGGCAGTGCTGCCCTGGGCCGCCAAAGTGGAACTGGCAGCCCCGGGTGGGCCAGCAGTGTCTCCCCGGGTCACCGAGGTGGAACTGGCAGCCCTGGGTGGGCCAGCAGTGTCTCCCCGGGTCACCGAGGTGGAACCGGCAGCCCTGGGTGGGCCAGCAGTGTTTTCCTGGGCTGCAGCGTTGGGATTTCTCGCAGCACCCCGGCCATTGGGACAATCCCTGCGGAAGTGCCCGAACTCTTTACACGCATGACACCGTGCTTCCCCCCAACTCCAATACACGCGGTATTGGAGCCCCGCATTCTTAACGACAAAACTTCCCTCCGCGCCCATCCCCAATCCTACTTCCATATACACCCGCCTCTTAAATGTATAGCTCCTTTGGAGACGAGTGCTGCTGCGCCAGGTCTGTTTAAGTCTAGTCAGCCTGGACCGCACCTCCCCAATCTCTGCCAGGTGTGGGCCAAGGAGCGCATCCCGGATGAAAGTGGGAACGTTGCGCAGGAGAACCGGTCGCACGGTGGACACCCATGGTTCCACCGGTACAAAGAGCCCCCTCACTATAAGCCCCTTCTCCAAAGCTAGGGCCACATCCTGCTGTTCCTTTAGGATGAACTGACATTTGCCCCATCCAACCTCAGCAGAGGCAATCTCGTCCTTCTTGAAGAGATCAAACAGGCTCTCCGCTAATTCCTCCTTGGACCACCGGTCCCCGGTTTGGACCGTGATCCCGTACTCGAGCCCCCCCAAGTTGACATAGGGCTCCTCCTCGAGTGACTCCGGAGCCGCAGCCGAAGCCACACCTGCGTAGCTCCGACCCTGACCGCGACCCCGAGCTGCTGCCATCCTGACAGGGGTACAGAACAACACCCGAAACAACAGCAGTCCTCGCACAAAAACGCTCTCAGAGTCAGTCTCAGTCTAAAGAGCGGCAGAAGCAGTTCTCTCCAGTCGAGCAAAGGAACACGCCCACGCTTATCCTCACCGCCGAGTGCAGCTTTTGGGGCTTTCTGAGGCCTTTTGAGCCCCTCCGGAATCTGCCAGATTTTGAAAAGTACCTTCACTTTGTTGAGCCCGAAGTCCCAGTCCGGGCACAATGTTATGGAAGCTGGATTGTGGAGCTAGAATCGCCACAAACACCACATCTTCCCAACTCCCAGTCTCCAGGTACGATTGGCAATCCGCCAGCCACTGCCGCTCCCACAGCTCTGCAGACAAGCGCTGGAGTTCCTCACTAAATGGAGAAATCCTTCGACAAAGGAAAGTTTCCGAAGTCCAACGTTCACTCAAACTTCGAACTCCCACTGCCTCTGTCCCTCTTCCTTCGACACACTCTTCAAAGGTTGCTTCAATCCTCTCAGCCACCGGAGCAGAGAGCAACACAACTCTCTCTCTCTCTCTCTCTCTCTCTCTCTCTCTCTCTCTCTCTCTCTCTCTCTCCAGGTGGACAGTGTGGTGAGGAAGGCATTTGATTGCTTGTCATCATTAGGAGGGGTGCTGAATACAAAAGTTGGGACTTTGTGATGTAGCTGTACAAGTCATTGGTGAGACCGCATTTGGAGTACTTTTTTTCCCCTTCACAACATGGACTTTATTCAGTATTTGCATTTTACAGTGTACCAGAAGGGCTGAAGGGCCTATTTCCACACTGACACTAAGCTAAACTAAACTAAACTTACAATTTTAAGGTCTCAATTCACATCCTACCGTGGCAAGTTAGTCTGATGTGAAAGAACTCTGTAATCTGTTAGAAATGTAATATTATACATTTCATGTAGTGTATTCAAACTTTGAGACATACGCAGCTGATGTTGGAAAGAACTCTGGTGCGATAATGGTTAATGCGTCATGAATGCATTAGACTGGTTGTTATGGTGATTTGTCACGTAACTGGAAATTATTGTCAGTTTCCTCCCACACTCCAAATACATACAGGGTTCTGTAGGTTAATTGGCTTTTTGGTAAATTGTCCCCAGTGTGTAGGATAGTGTTAGTGTATGGGGTGATCGCCGGTCAGCACGGACTCGGTGGGCCGAAGGGCCTGCTTCTCTAAAGTCTCTAAAGGAGATTGTTCGATGCGTCTGTGTGTGTGGAGATTGTGCTGTAGATGGAGAGCACCTCTTTGAACCGGAGTTGTGAGTGGTTCCAAGTACCACAAACAGAGCAGATGCACTGTTATTAGGTGTCTCCCGGGAGTTGAAAGAGTAGAAGGGCGCTGAGAGCACTGTTTGTTTTCTCTTGAGAATTGTTTATTTGCGGGGGGATTGATTGAGAAGAGACGTTGCCTTCAAACTCCGCTGGTGGCTGAGTGGTGTCAAGAGCTCTTACATCTGCTGTTGCGATGAAGAGTCGTAGAATGTGATCATAAACTGATTTTTTTTGTTGGTTTTTTAATTGTACAATAAAACAATTTTCCTTGAACATATTGATTGGACCAGATCCATAGCACGATAAATCAATGATTTACAACAGGCAGCTGGAGAATTTAAATTCAATTAATAACCTAGAATTTGATATAAACATCAATGTATCTGAGCAATGCTGACCACAAAAAAAAGACTTCTATAAAAACCTATTTGGCACACTAATGTTGTTCAGGCAGAAAATCTGTCAACCTAGCTCATACAGTGACTCTAGGCACCATCAATGTGATTGTTCCTTAAATGCCTTCTGAAATGTCCGAGCAAGTCATTGCCCAGTCACTCTGAAGAAGGGTCTCGACCCGAAACGTCACCCATTCCTTCTCCCCTGAGATGCTGCCTGACCCTCTCAGTTACTCCAGCATTTTTGTGCCTATTTTGAGCAAATCATTCAGTTGTATCGTTGGTGTTACATTCCAATGGAGAAAAAATAAACCCAGTTGAACCATTTACCAAACCACTGGACCCAAAAGCAACATTACACCCAGTCCATTGGGCCCTGCAAAGTCTTCCTCATCTGGAGACTGCTGTCTGAGGTGAAAAGCAACAATCTGCAATAGTTCTTTGTTGTCATGGGATCAAAGTCCTTGGTCTCCCAGTACCATGGAGGGACTGGAAGGAATGCGACAGTTCAAGAAGGAGGTGTCATAGAGTCATAGAGGCATAGAGCCATACAGCGTAAAAACATGCCCTTCAATTGCCATGGTCTGGGCAAGGGACTCTGTGCATTTACTTGATCTATCCTCTCATGATTTTGTACACCTCTATAAGATCACCCCTTATCCTCCTGCGCTCCAAGTAATTGCCTGCTCAATCTCTCCATATAGCTCAATCCCTCGGGACCTGCACCCTTTCCAACTTGACCAAATCTTTCCTGTAATATGGTGCCCAGAACTGAACACAATACTCCAAATGTGGCCTCACCAACGTCTTTTATAACTGCCACATGACCTCCCAACTGCAGAGAGAGAGAGAGAGAGAGAGAGGGGGGGGGGAGAGAGAGAGAGAGAGGGGAGAGAGAGAGGGGAGAGAGAGGGGAGAGAGAGGGGAGAGAGAGGGGAGAAAGAGGGGAGAGAGAGGGGAGAGAGAGGGGAGAGAGAGGGGAGAGAGAGGGGAGAGGAGGAGAGAGAGAGAGAGAGAGAGAGAGAGAGAGAGAGAGAGAGAGAGAGAGAGAGAGAGAGAGAGAGAGAGAGAGAGAGAGAGAGAGAGAGAGAGAGAGAGAGAGAGAGAGAGAGAGAGAGAGAGAGAGAGAGAGAGAGAGAGAGAGAGAGAGAGAGAGAGAGAGAGAGAGAGAGAAAGAGAGGGCGAGGAGGTAGAGGGAGACGGAGAGAAAGAGAGAGAGAGTTTCATACTCCCTGAAAGAGTCTCTCCTCCAGGCAAGGCAGACTCACCACATTGGCCAATGTCATGCAATAGAGGGGGAGGAACTCAACCTCACAGTCCTTAACATTAACTCCACACTGTGAAGTCTCTTGCTTTTAAGTCAAACCTCTTCCCGATAACCACCCACCGTTCTCTCCAACTGATGAATCAATCCTCTCCCAAGATGAACAACATATGGAGGAGGCACTGAAAATAACATCCTGGTAACACCAGCATCAATGACGTTGGCTGAGCCCTGAAGGACATATGTTCCAGATCAAATCGATGACGATTAGTGAATGAATGAAGACGAGGGATAAACCTACTCATTGGCTTCTTTCTCACCAATACGCCTGTCCATGGAAATATTGGTAAAGTGACCACTGCACCATCCTGGTGGAGATAAAGCATCACCTCCACACTGAGATCAGCATCACCCCACAACCTTTGACACTGTTACTAATGAACTGCATGGACTTTGGGGGCATTGGTCTTGCCTTTTTGCACTATTATTGTTCGTTTTATGTGTATGTACGTGTGTGTGTGTGTATGTATGTATGTATGCATGTGTGTATGTGTGAATGTGTATGTATGTGTATGTATGCATGTGTGTATGCATGTATATGTGTATGCATGCATGTGTATATGTGTATGCATGTATGTGTGTATGTATGCATGTGTGTATATGTGTATGTGTGTGTATGTATGCATGTGCGTATATGTATGTGTGTGTTTGTATGTATGTGTGTATGTATACGTATAAATATATATACTGAACTTTTCATTTATTATATTGTTTACAGTGCACTCTGTCCACATATTGTGTTGTGCTGCTGCATGTAAGAATGTCATTGTTCTATCTGGGACATATGGCAGTAAAACACTCTTGACTCTTGACTTGACACCCTCCATTGTGTTGTGTGCCACTATAATCATTAGTGACATTGGCAGTTCTGACAACACTAAGTGGGCATCTACGAGGTTCCGTTGACTATCATCAGCGGCAGAGATGTTACCCGCCGTGATCTGTAAGCCCGTGCTTTCGTATAATCCCTCCTCCAGCCTTGCTATCAAGACAAGGGGATTCACTCTTGGAGTTCAGGAGGCCAAACTGGGAGCGATGGCATGCATACCGAAAAAATAAAAACTGACAGCGACACAAACAGTGCAAGGAAATGAGCTCAGGGATCTCATGACCAACACAACAGTTAGATGTTCTGATGTCCCACCACATCTAGTTGCTATTGGAAGTGGACGATGAAACAGACAGAGGAGTCTCCAAGTCTCAGTGATGAAGAAGCCCAACATTGGGCTGCAGTAGATAAGGCTGAAGCCTTGGCGAACAGGTTCATCCAGAAGCTTTGAATGGTTTTTGTACGCCAAGTCAAAGGCTTTTATTCAGGCAAAGGTAGATAGATTCTTGATTAGTACCAGTGTCAGGGGTTATGGAGAGAAGGCAGGAGAATGGGGTTAGGAGAGAGAGACAGATGATTGAATGGCAGAGTAGACTTGATGGGCCGAATGGCCTAATTCTGCTCCTATCACTTATGAACTTATGACTTATGAACTTATGAACTATCCTGGTTTCCTCCTGAGATTCCGTCATCACAAAAGCCAATGATCAGCCCATTTAATTCCCTGTAATTAAAGCCAAGAAACAGCTCAGAGCACTGGATGAGGCAAGGAATATGGAATCACCATGTTATGATTATCCCATGGCATATATTCAGGATTCAGGATTCAGGATATCTTTATTTGACAAAATTTCGTCACCCACAGTCCAACAATAAAAGTAGTAAAATAAGCAAATTACACAACCCCAACCAACACAAAAAAAAGAAACATCCATCACAGTGAGTGTCCTCCAGTCTCCTCCTCACTGTGATGGAAGGCCAGAATGTCTTTTCTCTTCCCCTGCCGTCTTCTCCCGCGGTAAGGCTGTTGTCGTTGCCACGTTCCACGCCGCGCTGGACGGTGAAAGGTCCGCAGCGGGCCGACCCCAGCCCCGCGATCCGGTGCGGGTGAACACGCTGTCGCTGCCGCTGCACGTCGGGGCGGTCGTGGCTCCCGACATTGAAGCCCCCGCCGAGCAGAGAAAAATTCCGCGGCCTATTTCAGGCCACGCCGGATGGTGAAATGTCCGCGGCGGGCCGACCCAAGCCCCGCGATCCGGGGCGGGCGCACACACTGCCGCTGCCGGAGCTCCCGATGTCGGCATCCACGCGGCCCGAGCCGAAGGCGAGTCGCAGCCGCTCCCGCAGCCTCCGAGGACGGCCGGCTCCGCTGATGGTGAGTCCGGTCTGCGGGCTCTGCAAACCAGAGCCCTGGAGGTCGCCAGCTCCAGGAGTTGGGCCGATGGTAGGCCGCAGCAGGAACGGAGACACCACCCAGAAAACAAAAGTCGGGTCTCCGTTCGGAAGGGACAAATTTACAATTTTACAGTTCCCCCCCCTCCCCCCCCACACACACACATAGTACACAAACACAAAAACACGACATCACATCTACAATTAAGAAAAAAAAAACGACAAAAACACAAAGACAAACGGACCGCAGGTAAACCGCAGCTACTAGGGCAGCGCCGCCATTTTTTCAATCAATCATCATAACATTCCAGCTGTGGTAGTGATGGCTGCTGTTCCTGAACTAACTACTCTCCCAATAGGATGTTCCAAGACAGTCGCGACACTGGTATGTACCCGTCGAACCTAATCAGTGCAGTCTCAGTCACCTCATCTAGTGTTATCACTGGGGTTTGTGCATTCTCTCTGTGACTGCATCTCCAAGAATAGTTGTGTGGCAGTTTAATTGTTTATTGCAACTCACTCCTAGTGTAGACCAGTTGATGGACCTGTTACAGTCACTCAGTCTGAAGAAGAGTCTCGACCCAGAATGTCACCTATTCCTTTTCTCCAGAGATGCTGCCTGTCCCGCTGAGTTATTCCAGAGTCTTGTGTCTACCTTGCATGTGAGAGAGAATTGGATAACGGAAACAAGTTGAAGAATAGGATTGACGCGTTGACCTTGAGAACTGGCATGGACTCAAGCTGAGATGGTGATCAATTCTTTATTCAGAGGGTGGTGAATCTGTGGAATTCATTGCCCCAGACTGCTGTGGAGGCCAAGTCATTGGGTATTTTTAGGATGGAGATAGATACATTCTTGATTAGTGAGGGTGTCGGGAGTGAAAGCAGGGGAATGAGGTTCAGAGGGAAAGATAGATTGGCCATGATTGAGTGGAGGAATAGACTTGATGGGCTGAGTGGCCTGATTATGCTCCTCGAACTTATAAACGTATGACTGGAAAGGCCAAATCTTCACTTATGTCCCTAAGAAGTAGAAATGCAATTGATCAAGGCAGCTCACAATGACTTTGCCAAGGGGAAATAGGAATGGGCAGTAAATCCAGGCCTTGCCTTTGATGCCCTGATCCCAAAGAAATGTAGAACTGAAAAAAAAGAGGTGAAGAACCGAGAATAGGGGGGAAACAAGTGTTGAGAATCTCAATCACAAAGACACTGAAGGGACATACACCAGACTCGGAACAAGTGCTTAACCTCAGTTATCAGACTACTGAAGGGTGCTTCCGTAAGCTAGGGGACTGCCCCAATTTTCCAACCTACCTCATTGCAGATATTAGATTTTTGCAGCTGCGTTAGAGGAAATTTTGTGTTATACCTGTCCCAAGAATCTGGCTTTAGTTGAGGCCCAGCTCAGATAGGCACAGACACAAAATAAAGCATCTCGTAGATCAGCGGTGAGTCTCTCGAACAAGTCGGTTTATTGAAGGCCTTAACAGTGCACATTGTGCAACACTCTGAGAGAACCCAAAGCCTTTCAAAGATTCACAGTACCCACAGCATTTTTATACTCTCACGACACAACGGTTACTTGTGGATTCTACATTTTTGAAACAAGTCATCATTAATCAGTGTCTCTGTAACCTGTCATCTTAGTCTTTCCCCAGAGTTATCTTTAATGTTATGCTCGTTGTTACTTAGTATATCTTATAGAAACATATAAAATTATAAAAGTACTGGACAAGCCAGATGCAGGAAAAATGTTCCCAGTGTTGGGCAAGTCCAGAACCAGGGACCACAGTCTTAGAATAAAGGGGAGGCCATTTAAAACTGAGGTGAGGAAAAAACTTTTTCACCCAGAGAGTTGTGAATTTGTGGAATTCGCTGCCACAGAGGGCAGTGGAAGCCAAATCACTGGATGGATTTAAGAGACAGTTAGATATATCTTTATTAATTTTCTATCCTGATACTTTCCCATATTCTTCCAGTCTGAAATATAATTTTCTTAAGGATTCCAATGGTCTAGTAAGACAAATTAAGACATCATCAGCAAATAAAGTAATTTTGTGATCTTCCTGATTAACTTTAAATCCTTTAATATCTAAATCTGCTCTTATTAGCTCTGCCAGAGGTTCAATGGCCAATACAAATAAAGCCGGTGACAAGGGACATCCCTGTCTACTAGATCTTTCCAAATTAAATGATTGAGAAGATTGGCCATTTGTCACCACTTTGGCTTTAGGTTGTTTATAAAGAGCTTTTACCCAGTTAATAAAACCATTTCCTAATCGGTACTTCTCTAATACTTTAAATACTTTAAATAAAAAATCCCATTCTAACCTGTCAAAAGATAAAACTGAAATAATGCCTCTTGTTGAAGGCAATTATGATCAATGTAAAAGAGAAAGTCAGTTTAAATGGCAAAAAGAAGGCATTAAGTTTTTAGGAGTTAATGTAGATAATAAGTTAAATAATTTGTATAAATTAAATTATAAACCACTAATAAAAAAAATAGATGAGGACCTGAAGAAATGGATGAATCTTCCAATTACATTGATAGGGAGAGTGAATTGTATTAAGATGAATATTTTTCCGAGGATACAGTATTTATTTTCAACACTGCCTATACCTTTGCCAAATAAATTTTTTCAAGAATTGAACAAAACTGTGAGGAATTTTCTTTGGAAAGGTAAAATGCCAAGAGTGTCTCTGGAAAAATTAACATGGAAATTTGAATTAGGTGGATTGCAATTACCAAATTTTAAAAATTACTATCTGGCAGCACAAATGAGTTTTATTTCATCCTTTTATCAAGAGGGTGGAAAAACAGCATGGGTTAAAATTGAAATGGATAAAATAAAAGAATCTAGTCCAGAAGAATTTATATATAAATGGGAAGCGAAGCTATTAGTTAAGGATAAAGAGTCACCTTTGCTAAAACATTTAATTAATACATTGTTGAAAACAGTTAAAGTTAAGGATAAAAGATTTTTCTTAACAGCTAAAACTCCATTAGTAAAAAATGGATTATTCCGTTTGCTTGGAATAATCAAATACTACAACTCTGGGAACGGAAGGGTATTAAAAATATAGGAGACTGCTATGAAGGGAATATCTTTTTGACATTTTCGCAATTGAGAAATAAATATCAAATTCCAGGGAATAGTATTTTTTTCTATTATCAATTACAATCTTTTTTAAGGGAAAAGTTAGGTAATTCAATGTCTCTATTTCAGATTAAAGGAATCGAATCCTTGATTCAGGGCAAGGGAATGAAAAAATTTATATCATCAATGTATAAACTACTACAGATATCTAGTCCAAAGATAGGAATTCATAAAGCAAGGCAAAGATGGGAAACAGATCTTAATATTATTATTGATGAACCAAGTTGGGAAAGACTGTGTTTAGATAGTATGAAAAATACTATTAATGTGAGATACAGCTTAGTACAGTATAATTTTTTGCAGCAACTATATTTAACCCCGGAAAAATTAAATAAATTTAAACCAAACTCATCTGAAAGGTGTTTTAGATGCAACCAAGACGTGGGCACTTTTATACACTCTACATGGGCATGTCAGAAGGTAATTCCTTTTTGGCAAGACCTAAAAAAGTTTTTAGATCAATTGATGAATAAGATCATACCAATGGATTCAAGGTTGTTTTTGCTAGGAGATACAAAAGGAATAATACCAAAGCTAAGTTTGGATAAACATCAAGAAAGATTTCTCAAAATATCATTAGCAGTAGCAAAAAAATGTGTTGCGGTCACATGGAAAGAACAAAATGAAATAAGATTTGAAAGATGGCATGCAGAAATGCGGAGTTGATCCCATTAGAAAAAGCAACGTATAATCTGAGAAATGGATATGACTTCTTTTTGAAGGTGTGGAACCCATTCATGGCAAAGCTAGGATTAAGAATAGGAAGTAGTTAAATTCAGGATTGCTTTGATACCTAACAAGAATTAAAAAAGAAACTACTCGGAAGTGACTCCCTCAGGACTCCAGGTTTTTCTTTTTCTTTCTTTCTTCTGCTTTTTCTTTTTCCTTCTTTTGAACTGGGGGGTGGGGGGGTGGGGGGGGGGGGGGTGGGGGGGAGGGGAGAAAATACAGAACAATACGTGTATAATCGAAGTTATAGGTCAGTGACTATTGTTTACTAAGGAATGTAAAATGTATAACGTATGGGTTCTGTTAAAATTTAAATAAAATATTTTTTTTTAAAAAGAGAGACAGTTAGATAGAGCTCTAGGGGCTAGTGGAATCAAGGGATATGGGGAGAAGGCAGGCACGCGGTATTGATTGTAGACGATCAGCCATGATCACAATGAATGGCGGTGCTGGCTCGAAGGGCTGAATGGCCTCCTCCTGCACCTATTTTCTATGTTTCTATGTTTCTTCCCATTGCATAACAAAAAGGTATCATAAATGTCAATACCCCTGATTGGTTTTATTATCATCAGCTGCTTACAACCCCCAATGTTTATTTTAATTAAACTAGGTGTGTTGTTGAACCCAGGCACTTTGATAAATCTCTTCATTGCCTCACGAACATCCTTGGGTTCCCTTTGTTGGCCATTTTTCCCATCACACATTCCCGGGTATATAAACTGTAGGGTTGAACAGATTATAAACTACCACCTTCTGCCCAAGATGGCCGCGCCGTTGTGTTTGGCTGCCTGTCGTCGCTCACCTGGAGATCGTAGTGTTCTTCGAGCCACTTTGGTTTACCACCGCCGAACCCTCCTGTTGATCCGACCCTCCGTCGTCGACTTCTTCAGTCCAGGTCCCGGACAACGTTTCTTCCAGCGATCGCTCCTCGATCAACTCCCGGTAGATGTGCGGGCCCAGCCTTACATCCACCGCCGCACGCACCGCGCTAGGAGGCGGGGTAAACGCGCGGGAACATTCGAAAATTTAAAAAACCTCGCCCGCGCTCATCCAACAGCGGCCTACCTCGCCCAGCGCTGCGAAGTCGGACCTGGTCGACCTTACAGCTCCATCCACCGGCGCTCCCTCGAGCTCAGGTATGCCGCTCTTCGACCGATCATCCCGGTCCCTGGACTGCCGGCCCGTGGGCTCCCAGCAAGGCCATCTGTGAAGCGCAGCGGCGTGGTCTCCCTGAACCTCCGCCCGCTGGCGTGAGAGCCGCTACCGGACCGAAGCTCACCTGCTGTCCCTGCTGTCCCTGCTAAAGTGGCCCTGATCAACACAAGATCCCTACAGAACAAGACCTTCATCCTCAACGACTTCTTCATCACCCGTGAATTGGACTTCTTACTGCTCACAGAATCCTGGCTTAACCCTGGTGAGCTTGCTCCACTCGTGGAACTCTGTCCTGATAACTGTAACTTATTCACCTCGCCTAGGCTCTCCGGACGCGGTGGGGGCTTAGCCACTGTGTTTAAGAAGCATTTCAATTGCCGCCTCCTGAACGCTGATCATTTCTCCAGTTTCAAGGTGCAACTAATTAAAGTAGGCCTAGCCTATCCCCTCTTAATTGTTCTTGTGTATCGCCCACCAAAAATGCATAAGGACTTCATCACCCAATTTGCTGATCTGATTTCTAGCATTTTGCCCAAATTTGACCGGATCATGATTCTTGGTGACTTTAATATTCATGTTTGCTGTCCCACTAAGCCTCTTGTGAGTGAATTTATGCACCTGGTTGAGTCCTTCAATCTGACTCTTCACACCACGGGACCCACTCACAAGTTAGGCCATACTCTCGACCTAGTGTTATCGTCCGGATTCCCAATCAACAACATCGAAACTACTGAAGCCTGTCTATCGGACCACAGCGCTATCATTTTTGACGCATCTCTGCCTTTATCTCCCGCAAAATCTCATCTCCCTGTTCGCTACTCCCGCGACATAAATTCATTGACTGCCAGTAAATTCTCCGAGGCTCTCACAGCTGCCCCCAACATCTGCACTATTGAGGCTTCTCCCCCCCATCTCAGCACTGAGGATCTCGCCTCTTTATTTAATATCACTTGCTCTTCCATCCTGGATTCTATCGCTCCCCTTAAAATGAAAAAGCCTAAGCCCAAATGTCGGCCGTGGCTCAATGACTCCACCAAAGCCCTAAGAAGGGAGTGCAGAAAATCAGAAAGGAGGTGGAAATGTGACAAGCTTCAAATTTCCTTCGAAATTCTGAGAAACAATCTTCTCAAATACCAGGAAGCAGTAAAGTCTGCTAGAGCACAATACTTCTCCGACCTTATTTCCCAAAACTCTCATAACTCCAAGGTCCTATTTAGAACAATTACCTCTGTCATATGTCCCGCCCCCAGTACCAGCTTAGTTGGGTCCCCTGCTAAGTGCGAAGAATTCGCTAAATTTTTCACCAACAAAGTTGAGAACATTAGAATGAACATTTCCCCTCCCACCCGTGACCTAGCTGTCTCACTAGTCTGTTCATCTAAATTGGACTGCTTCCAACCCGTCACTCTATCCTCCCTTGCAAAGCTTGTCTCCGCTATGAAACCTGCAACCTGCCCCCTTGATCCTGCCCCCACTGCCCTTCTGAAGGATGTCATTGCAATAGCCGGTCCCAGCATCCTCTCTATTATCAACAGTTCTCTGGCCACTGGCACTGTTCCAAACAGTTTCAAGCACGCGGTGGTCCAGCCCCTACTGAAAAAACCTAACCTAGACCCCACCTTGCCTAGCAACTACAGACCCATTTCCAAACTGCCATTCCTGTCAAAAGTCCTTGAAAAGGCAATCCTAAACCAATTAGTGCCCTACCTACACCAAAACACCACCCTGGAAAGTTTCCAGTCAGGTTTCAGAGCCCACCACAGCACAGAGTCTGCCTTGTTGAAGGTACACAACGACCTGCTTCTCGCCATCGACACCGGCGACTGTGCAATCCTGCTCCTTCTCGACCTCAGCGCAGCGTTCGATACAGTGGACCACACCATCCTTATTGACCGTCTCCGGTACGCGGTTGGCATTGATGGCACTGCCCTGAGCTGGTTCGCTTCGTACCTCAAAGATAGGAGTTTCGCCATCAACATAGGCAGTTATTCCTCTGCTCCAGCTAGCCTCTCCTGCGGAGTTCCACAAGGCTCCATCCTAGGCCCCATTCTCTTCTCTCTATACATGCTCCCCCTTGGCCAAATCATTCAAAGGCACGGCATTTCTTTCCACTGCTATGCCGATGACACTCAGCTTTATCTCCCCCTGAAACCCAACAACCAGTCAAATTTAAACAGCCTCTTACACTGCCTTGAGGACATAAAATGTTGGATGACACAGAACTTCCTCCAATTAAATGAGAGCAAGTCTGAGGTCATCCTATTCGGCCCCCCCGACTCCATCAAATTGATAACAGGCAGTCTTGGAAGTCTATCCTGCCTAGTCAACCCGCATGTCAAAAACCTCGGCATGATATTTGACTCTGCATTCAAATTTGATAAGCAAGTCAACGCTGTGGTAAAAGCCAGCTTCTTCCAACTTCGAACCATAGCTAAAATCAAACCTTTCCTCCAATTCGACGACACAGAAAAAATCATTCACGCTTTCATTTCCTCCCGCCTAGACTACTGCAACTCCCTATACACTGGGATCAGCCAATCTTCCCTGTCCCGCCTGCAACTGGTCCAAAATGCCGCAGCGAGACTCCTGACGGGTACCTGTAAAAGGGACCACATCACCCCGATTCTGGCCTCTCTCCGCTGGCTCCCTGTACGGTACAGAATCAACTTCAAGCTCCTCCTATTCACGTATAAAGCCCTAAATGGACACTCCCCCCCCTACATCAAAAATCTTCTAACCCCCCTCTCTAACTCCAGGTCCCTCAAGTCGGCCGACTTGGGGCTACTCACTATCCCGCGGTCTAGGCTTAAGCTCAGGGGTGACCGCGCTTTTGCGGTTGCAGCTCCTAGACTGTGGAACAGCATCCCTCTCCCCATCAGAACTTCCCCCTCCATCGACTCCTTTAAGTCCAGGCTCAAAACCTATTTCTACTCCCTAGCGTTTGAGGCTCATTGAGGAGGCGCTGTGAACTGTTTGCGTGCCACTGTATGTTTCATTTTTTCTTTTTTCCATTGGAACCTAATCAGATGTACAGCACTTTGGTCAACGTGGGTTGTTTTTAAATGTGCTATACAAATAAAATTGACTTGACTTGACTTGACCTTCTTCATCATTTTCAAAATTCCCGACATCAAACTCTTACACTACAATGCTGAGAAAGTCTATTCTGCACTCTGGTATTTGTTCTCTTTGCTCGACTTGTTCTTGTGTTCAGCTTGATTGTATTCATGTATAACATTATCTCCTTCGATTGAATAACATGCAAAACCATGTTTTTCGCTGTATCTCTGTACACATGACAAATAATAATACCTAAACCTAAGCAGCCATGTTGCCCTGTTAGAACAGTGAACAGTATATTGATGGCCATTGGCCCTTTAAGGGACAAAGGGCTGGTTTAAATTTGAGCTCACTTTCTTCACCCTGATGTAAAGTATAGGAATGCATGGGCATTTGCTAAGCTCATAAACAGTATCCATACGCGGGAAGCATGAATGTTGTGTGCCTCCTGTACTGGGTCTAACAGTCACAGGTTAGACTGCACGGTGGCGCAGCGGTAGAGTTGCTGCCTTACTGAGCCAGACACCCGGGTTTGAACCTGACTAGGCGTGCTGTCTGTATGGAGTTTGTATGTTCTCCCCGTGACCTATGTGGGATATCTCCAGATGCTCCTATTTCCTCCCACACTCCAAAGACGTACAGGTTAGTAAGTTTCCCCGGTGTGGGACGAATAAAGGAATATATTGTTAATTGACTCCATGTAAATTGTAAATTGTCCCTACTATGTATAAGGATAGTGGGTCTTTTTTTTTAATCAAAAAATTTATTCTATTATTTAAAAACAATATTTACAATGCAATAAAACTAAACAGAACCCACCACCAGAATGCAATACAAACACATAAACCAAATGAAACTATTATACAATTATATTACAATCCCTATCCAGGATACATCCAATCCCCCGCGGTGCCCAGCGGTCCCGAAAACCCCCCAGGGTGCCCTTGGACAGCGTGTGGTCCCTCTCCAACACCACCCGGGCACGGACGTAACCCCGGGAAAGGGGCAGGCAGCCGGCTCGGGCAGAGTCCTCTTCCGCCTGGCGCCATGACTCGCGGATGGCCAGCTTGGCCAGGCCCAGGAGCAACCCAACCAGGACATCCTCGGCCCCACCCTCTCCCCTACGCACAGGGTGTCCAGAGATGAGGGTGGTGGGTGTGAACTGTTTGCTCTCCTGCCCTCAGTGAGGCGATACTGGAGCCTAAGGACCAGAACAAACCGACTTAAAAACAGTTTCTTTCCCTGGGCCATAAGAACTGTGAATGGAAATACTTGACTTGATGTAACTTTCACTGTCTTTGCACTTTTTTTATATACAGCATCTTAGGTGCAAAACTCATTTATTATTTATTAGTTTCTATTGGTTTTAATTGATATTGGTACTTATTGTATTGGTTCTTATGTTTGTGCGATTGTTTCTGGAAGAGTTGCACTGTCGCACTGTTTCAGATGTAGCACTTTTAATTTTGTCGTACCGCTCGTACAATGACAATAAAGGCATTCTAATTCTAATTCTAATTCTAAGTGCAGCCAGAAGGCAAGGAGCAGCCCCTTTAGGTGTTGGAACAGGGGCTGCAACCTCACACACTCCATGTACACGTGGCACACAGACTCACACACTCCATGTACACGTGGTACACAGACTCATACACTGTATGTACACGTGGTACACAGACTCACACACTCCATGAACACATGGTACATAGACTCACACACTCCATGTACACATGGCACAGACTCACATACTCCATGTACACGTGGTACACAGACTCACACACTGTATGTACACGTGGCACACAGACTCACACACTCCATGTACACGTGGTACACAGACTCACACACTCCATGTACACGTGGTACACAGACTCACACACTCCATGTACACGTGGCACACAGACTCACACACTCCATGTACAGGTGGTACACAGACTCTTCCAGCCCGCAACAGTGGCAGGCGGCCTGCGAGTCTGTGAAACGCGAGAGAAACAGGCTGCAGGGGACTCCTGGGTGCAAGACCCTCCACCCCAGGTCCCCGAATAGGATTATGTTAGTGTGCGGGGATTGCAGGTCGGCGTGGAAACAGTGGGCCTGTTTCCGCACTGTGTCTCTACACTAAACTAAAGCCCAAAGTAATTCCAGTACACTGTATGCAGAGCTCCCAGCTTACTTTCCCGAGGGCCACCCTCTCTGTTTCACACTGCCTTCACACAAGGAGGAGCAGAATGAAACAAAGAATTAGGCGAATGAAAAGTGTGGCCCTCTGATCATCGGCCCGATCTTATTATGTGTTCATTAGTGGGCTCACCAGGAACATGTTTCTCATCAATGCAGCCAGTGCCCTCAGCAAAGCCGCTGCTTGTCGCACATTCAATTAATTCCCAAAGATCAGGGCCGTACAATTACCAGACTGCTCAGTGATAGGCCACCCACAGAACAAGACAGACAAGGAACACAGACCTCATTTTCATAAACTCGACATGGATTCTGCTTGCTTCCTATAATGAATGTAAAACTTCACCACTGTAATTGCCCTGCTGTCTGATGGAGAGTCCGCACTTCTGTATCTGCAGAAGGTGTTCTCTTTATCATGTCATAAGGTCATAATTGATAGGAGTACAATTAGGCCATTCAGCCCATCAAGTCTACTCTGCCATTCAATCATGGCTGACCTATCTCTTCCTCCTAACCCCATTCT
Source organism: Rhinoraja longicauda (assembly GCF_053455715.1). Lineage (NCBI taxonomy): Eukaryota > Metazoa > Chordata > Chondrichthyes > Rajiformes > Arhynchobatidae > Rhinoraja > Rhinoraja longicauda. Next base: position 25,948,131 of record NC_135984.1, read on the forward strand.
CCTGCCTTATCATATCATATCATATATATACAGCCGGAAACAGGCCTTTTCGGCCCTCCAAGTCCGTGCCGCCCAGTGATCCCCATACATTAACACTATCCTACACCCACTAGGGACAATTTTTACATTTACATTTACCCAGCCAATTAACCTACATACCTGTACGTCTTTGGAGTGTGGGAGGAAACCGAAGATCTCGGAGAAAACCCACGCAGGTCACGGGGAGAACGTACAAACTCCTTACAGTGCAGCACCCGTAGTCAGGATCGAACCTGAGTCTCCGGCGCTGCATTCGCTGTAAAGCAGCAACTCTACCGCTGCGCTACCGTGCCGCCCTTCTCCCCATAACTCTTGACACCCGCACTGATCAAGAATCTATCTACCTCTGCATTAAAAACATCCATTGACTTGGCCTCCACAGCTGTCTGTGGCAATGAATTCCATAGATTCGCCACCCTGACTAAAGAACTTTCTCCTCGTCTCCTTCCTAAAGTAACCTAGGCTATGGCCTCTGGTCCTGGACTCTCCCACTAGTGGAAACATCCTCTCCACATCCACTCAATTCAAGCCTTTCACTATTCTGGATGTTTCAATGAGGTAGGAAAAAAACTGCAGATGCTGGTCTAAATTGAAGGTAGACACAAAATGCTGGAGTAACTCAGCGGGTCAGGCAGCATCCCTGGAAAGAAGGAATGGATGACATTTCGGGTCGAGTCTGAAGAAGGGTCTCGACCCGAATCATCCCCCATTCCTTATCTCCAGAGATGCTGCCTGGCCCGCTGAGATACTCTAGCATTTTGTGGCTTGTTTCAATGAGATCCTCCCCTCATTCGTCTAAACTCCAGCGAGTACAGGCCCAGTGCCGACAAACACCCATCATAGGTTAATCCACTCATTACTGGGATCATTCTGGTAAACCTCCTCTGGACCCTCTCCAGAGCCAGCACATCCTTCTTCGGATATAGCACCCAAAATTGCTCATGATGCTCCAAATATGGCCTGACCAGCGCCTTCTAGAGCCTCAGCATTACATCGCTACAGTCCTGTCCACTACTTAACCGGCACCACAAAGAAACTTGAATCAAAGCTCCAGGGGCTTGCAGTTATGAAGCGGCTTTCCTGATCCCAGTACTTCCCAAGTAATTTATCCCCCGATAGAACGGAGATGAGGAGGAATTTCTTTAGTCAGAGGGTGGTGAATCTGTGGACTTCATTGCCACAGAGGGCTGTGGAGGCCATGTCAATGGATATTTGCAAGGTGGCGATTGATAGATTCTTGATTAGTCCGCATGTCAGGGGTTATGGGGAGAAGGCAGGAGAATGGGGTTGAGAGGGATAGAGCTGGTCTACTGAGCTGCCCATTTTTTACCTTCGCCGAATTCCCTGAATTTCCAAAAATGGAATGGAATTAACTTTGAAACTTGGAAGAATACCACACAATAATGGGATCAAATAAAAATGAAGGCATGTCATGAATTTGTCATGTCAATTTACAAAGTACTCTCCGCCCCATCCTACCCTATCTCCAAACCTCACTGGGCCTCTAGTACTGCAGGCTTGGGCTCCTCATTAATTCCCGGGATGGCGGGATTGACATATGATGAAAGAATGGTTCGACTGGGCTTTTTTGCACTGAAATTTCGAAGGATGAGAGGGGATCTTATAGAAACATATAAAATTCTTAAGGGATTGGACAGGCTAGATGCAGGAAAAATGTTAATGATGTCGGGGGAGTCCAGAACCAGGGATCACGGTTTAAGAATAAGGGGGTAGGCCATTTAGGACTGAGATGAAGAAAAACTTTTTCACCCAGAGAGTTGTGAATCTGCAGAATTCTCTGCCACAGAAGGCAGTGGAGGCCAATTCACTGGATGTTTTCAAAAGAGAGTTAGATATAGCTCTTAGGGTAAATGGAATCAAGGGATATGGGGAGAAAGCAGGAACAGGGGTACTAATTTTGGATGATCAGCCATGATCATAGTAAATGGCAATGCTGGCTCGAAGGGCCGAATGGCCTACACCTGCACCATTTCGTTTTGTTTCTATGTTTACAGCTAGAATCCCCAAGTGTTGAGGATCCTATTTGACATCTGTTAGACACCAGGGTCCAGACCCACTAAGCTTTGTGTGATTTATTTTTATTGTCTTCCTCGCAAACCTTCCAGCAATCATGTTAAATCTATTGAACCCTCTGTGTGGAGATCTAGGCCCAGCCAGTATACTCTCTCCAATCCTCCTTTTCATCTAAAGAAGAGAAACCCCAGTCTGTCAGCATGTCTACCATTTTTCAGTCTTGGAAATCTAAAAACTAGAAGCAGGAATCTGCCACTCAGCCCCACGAGCCAGCCCTCCTATCCACACAAACATGGCTGACCTGGTGGGAACCTCAACAAAAAAGAAAGTGGATACCCAGCGAGTCAGGCAGCATCTGTGGGAGAAATGAGCAGCTGTCTTTTCAGGTTGGGAATCTTTTTCAGACTGATTCATCACAATTTAGATCGGCACGGTGGCGCAGCGGTAGAGTTGTTGCCTTACAAAGAGTTCATAAGTCTTCTTCTTCTTTTGTGTCCATCATCCATGTTTCAAATGTTACGCCACTGTCATCGTCCGTCCTGATAAGGGTGCAAGCTTCCGGCGACAATCAGTGGGAGCCATCACTTGTACAGTAGACGATGGTGGTAGCAGAATTAGCTCAGGACACACTTCCAGTTTCCAGCCCCGAGACGTGGACGTTTCTGCTATAGTGTTCAGAAGTGATAGCAGTAGAATTAGGCCATTTGGCCCATCAAGTCTACTCCGCCATTCAATCATGGCTGATCTATCTTTCTCTCTCAACCCCGTTCTCCTGCCTTCTCTCCATAACCCCTGACACCCGCACTAATCACGAATGACAATTTACAATTTACAAAAGTCATTTAACCTAGAAACCTGTGGAGTGTGGGAGGAAACCGGAGCACCCGGAGAAAACCCACTCAGGACAGAACGTACAACCTCCGTACAGACAGCACCTGTACTTTCTCTGTGGCTCTAACACTATATTCTTCACTCAATTTATTTTATTTTTTGGACGCCCTGTTGTGTTCATGCATGTAAATCATGAACAGTGTGGTTTGCTTAAGGTTTGATGAAGGGTCCCGACCCAAAACGTCACCGATCCATTTCCTCCAGAGATGCTGCTGGAGCATGAGATACTTCAACGTTTTGTGTCCGTAAGTGACAGGAGCAGAATTAGGCCATTCAGCCCATCTAGTCTACTCCACCATTTAATCATGGCTGATCTATCTCTCCCTCCTAACCCCCTTCTCCTGCCCTTTTCCCATAACCTGTGACAACCGTGCTAATCAAGAATTATATCTATCTCTACCTTCAAGAAATCCACTGATGTAGTCAGGATGGAACCCAGGTCCCTGATGCTGAAAGGCAGCAACTCTACTGCTGCACCACTGTGCCGTCTCAACACAGCTGCGCAGTGGTGTACCTCACTGTATCTCCTGCGGACCACCAATTGAAGCCACGATGTTCAGCAAGGATTTGATGGGCCGAACGGCCACCTCAGACCACCCCCCACCCCCCACCCCCTCACTTGCTCAGATGAAGCTCCCTAACTGGTGGCAAAAAATATCAGGCAACAAGAAGCTCAACGTCAGTCCTGTGGACTGAACACAAGTATTCCACAGAAGGATCACCCACGTTGTCCTTGATTTTTCCATTGTAGAGCAGATTGTTGAGATGTAAATATATTGTGGCCACTTGCTGAACCTATTGACTGATTCCTTGCATCCTTTTCACAACTTGCTAACCCATCTATCATTGTACAATCAGTAAATCTGACTGCAATACACTCAGTCCCTGATATGTTACTGATATGTATTATAACAGAGATTCGAAGGCAGATGCAATCATGGCATTCATTCCGAGAAGACTAGATTCAAGACTCAAGATTTAAAATTCAAGATTCAAAATCCAATTTATTGTCACATGTACCAATTAAGGTGCAGTGAAATTTGAGTTACCATGCAGCCATACTAAGTGAAAAGCAACAAGACACACAGCCACATAATATAAAATTTAACATAAACATCCACCACAGCAGATTTCACATTCCTCGCTGTGATGGAAGGTAATACAGTTCAATCACCTTCCTCTTGACTAGAATGTAAAGGCAAGGATGTGATGCTGAGGGTTTATAAGATGATGGTCAGACCACATTTGGAATACTGTGAGCAGTTTTGGGCTCCATATCTGAGGAAGGATGTGCTGGCATTGGAGAAGGTCCAGAGGAGGCTTACAAGTAAGATATCGGGGGTGATCTTTATCTGCAGACTTTATAAAGCAGACTTTATCTGCTGAGGAGACTCAGGTCCTTTGGAGTGCAGGGGACACTCCTAAGGACCTTCTACAACATGGTGGTTGCATCGGCCATCTTCTATGGAGTGGTCTGCTGGAGCAGCAGCATCTCAGTGGCGGAGGGGAAGAGACTCGACAAGCTGGTCAGGAAGGCCACCTCTGTCCTGGGTTGCCCCCTCGACTCAGTGCAGGTGGTGGGAGAGAGGAGGATGATGGCAAAACTAACATCGCTGCTGGACAACGACTCCCACCCCATGCAGGACACTGTCACTGCACTGAGTAGCTCCTTCAGTGACAGACTCCTTCACCCCAAGTGCGTGAAGGAGAGATATAGGAGGTCCTTCCTTCCCGCTGCTGTGAGACTGCACAACCAGCACCGCTCCCAGCAGACCAGTCAACAATAACAGCTAAGAACACACATAAAACTGATGACAATTTATGTATCTTTTATTTATAATGAATGATCTCTTGCTATCCATTTTGCTGCCGTAACACTGTAAATTTCCCCGGTGTGGGACGAATAAAGGAATATATATATGGCTGTGAGCGTTTGATGGCCTGTACTCCTTGGAGTTTAGGATGAGGGGGGATCTCATTGAAACTTACTAAATAATGAAAGGCACAGATAGAGTGGATGTGAAGAGCACTTTTCAGTAGTGTGAGAGCCTAACACAGAGGGCAAACCTCATTATATAAGAGTGTACCTTTAGACATAAGAGAAATTTCTTCAATCAGAAGGCAGTACATTTGTGGAATTCATTGCCACAAGGGGCAGTGGAGCCCAAGTCATTGGGTATTTTTAATATGGAGATTGTTTGGTTATTGATTAGTACACGTGTCAAAGGTTACAGGGAGAAGGCAGGAGAATGGAGATGACAAGGAAAAATAGATCAGTCATGATCGAATAGTGGAGCAAACTATGAGCTGTATGGTCTAATTAGCTTCTATGTCTAACGATCTTATAAATTAGAAATAGTTGAGGCCTCGGCACCGATTTCTGTGGCTCCTGCTAGCTACTGATTCCCAATCTGAATATAGATTACAATCCAACCTACCTCTGGGTTGCTCCAGCTTTTTGAGTCTATCTTTTTTTATAAGGGATAGGTCTGTAGGATCAGGTTACTTAATTGGAATTGGCTGTGGCATGTTTGCTGGGAGAGGAGCAAACCTTAATAGAGATATGTCGTTACACGAGGCACATGCGACCATATAGTACCAGTGAAGTATAATATTATAAAAGGACTGGACAAGACAGATGCAGGAAAAATGTTCCCAATGTTGGGGAGTCCAGAACCAGGGGCCACAGTCTAAGAATAAAGGGGAGGCCATTTAAAACTGAGGTGAGAAGACACTTTTACACCCAGAGAGTTGTGAATTTGTGGAATTCTCTGCCACAGAGGGCAATGGAGGCCAAATCACTGGATGAATTTAAAAGAGAGTTAGATAGAGCTCTAGGGGCTAGTGGAATCAAGGGATATGGGGAGAGGGCAGACACGGGTTACTGATTGTGGATGATCAGCCGTGATCACAATAAATGGCAGTGCTGGCTCGAAGGGCCAAATGGCCTCCTCCTGCTACTGGAACTTTTTTTCTATGTTTCTATGTTTCTACCTCTGCAGATGTTGGACTTTTTCTTCAGTGTCGCAGCGGTAGAGTTGCTGCCTTACAGCGCCAGAGACCCGGGTTCGATCCTGACTACGGGTGTAGTCTGTATGGAGTTTGTACCTTCTCCTCGAGACCTGCGAGGGTTTTCTCCGAGTTCACCGGTTTCCACCCACACGTCAACGATGATATGATTTTGCACGATAGAACTTTATTTATCCCAGGAGGGAAATTAATCTGCCAACAGTCATAAAACACATGATACATGAAATTAAAGTGACAAGTGGAAAGGATTGGGGATGTGCAAAGATTGGGGGGGAAGGGGGGTGGGAGTCAGTCTACCCCACGACAGAAGGGGGAGGAGTTGTACAGTTTGATAGCCACAGGGAAGAAGGATCTCCTGTGGTGTTCTGTGCTGCATCTTGGTGGGACCAGTCTGTTGCTGAAGGTGCTCCTCAGGTTGACCAGTGTGTCATGGAGGGGGTGAGCTGCATTGTCCCCTCCAAGACCACCTCCCATGAATCCAACTCCACCCCCAGGTCGGAGCCAGCCTTCCTGATGAGTTTGTTGATCCTGTTGGCGTCCGCGACCTTTGCCCTGCTGACCCAACACATGGCAGCGAAGAAGATGGCACTGGCCACCACCGATTGGTAGAACATCTGCAGCATCTCACTGCAGACGTTGAAGGAGCGGAGCCTTCTCAAACAGTACAGCCGGCTCTTGTACAGGGCCTCAGCGTTCCTGGACCAGTCCAGTTTACTGTCCAGGTACACTCCCAGGTATTTGTACTCGCTGGTAAACTGCCATTGATGGAGACAGGGGACAGGAGTATTCCTCTCCTCCTAAAGTCCACCACCAACTCCTTAGTCTTGTCGGTGTTGAGCTGCAGGTGATACAGCCCACACCACTCAACAAAAGTCGTTGACTACATCTCTGTGTTCAGCTTCCCTCTCCCCACTAATGCAGCCCACAATTGCAGAGTCGTCTGAAAACTTCTGCAGGTGGCAGGAGACGGAGTTATATCTGAAGTCCGAGTGTAGATGGTGATCAGGAGGGGAGACATGACCATCCCCTGTGGGGCCCTGTGTTGCTCACCACCATGTCCGAGACACAGTTTTGCAGCCTGACATATTGTGGTCGTCCAGTCTGGTAGTTGGTGATCCATGAAACTGTGGAGCATCCACCCGCATCTTCATCAGCTTTCTCCCGAGTAGTGCAGGCCGGATCGTGTTAGAAATGCTGGAGAAGTCAAAAAAAGTGACTCTCACAATGCTTCCCGGCTTATCCAGGTGAGCACAGGAACGATGGAGCAGGTGGATGGTGGCGTTCTCAACCCCCATCTTTGCTTGGTAAGCAAACTGCAGGGGGTCCAGGTAGGGTTTAACCAGGGGTCGCAGGTGAGTGAGACCAGCCTCTCCAGGGACTTCATGATGTGTGAAGTCAGTGCCGCCAGTCTGTGGTCATTGGAGGAGCTGGGACATGTCCTATTTGGTACAGGAACCAGGCAGTATGTCTTCCACATCACAGCAACCCTCTCCAGGCCCAGGCTCAGGTTGAAGATATGCTGGAGCACTCCATACAACTGGCTGGCACACGCCTTGAGAGCATTAGGCCTGACACCATCGGACCCGTGGCTTGGCCTGGACGGAGTCTGCTCAGCTCCTTCCTCACCTGCTCAGCCTTGATGGTCAGGCTCAGCAAAGAAAGGGCAGAGGAAGTGGACCAGGGGGATTGAGGGGGAGAGTGTCGGGGAGAAGGGGGGAGCGTGGGCAGAGGCTAGTGTAGGGGAACACTGGTCGGCACGGACTCGGTGGGCCGAAGGGCCTTTTTCCACACAGGCCCTTCGTACAGGTTTGTAGGTTAATTAGCTTGGTATAGATGTAAAATTGTCCCTGGTGTGTGTAGGATAGTGTTAATGTGCGGGGATCAATGGTCAGCATCTCTAAACTAAACAAAACTAAACCACATATGGCCACAAACTAAGTTATTTAATCATTAATTCACAGGATGTGGACATTACTGTAATGCTCAGATTTATTGAATATAAAAAATGGTTACAAGTGAATTCCTAGGTGTGGAATCACCTGGAGACAAGGCCGGGTATAAACGACAGTGTTTGTTCTCTGAAAGACGTTCATGAAGATTGGATTTACAAGTAGCTGAGAGTTTTATGGTCACTGTTGCCATTTAGGTCTGGAATGTATTCATTACTTGAATTTAAATACCTTTAATTTCAATTTCAATAAAGAAAGGAGGATGGTGAACCTGCGGAATTCATTGCCACAGACGGCTATGGAGGCCAAGTCATTTGAAATTTTTAAAGGGAAATTGAAAAGTTGATTAGTAACCGAAGGTATTTATTCACAAAATGCTGGAGTAACTCAGCAGGTCAGGCAGCATCTCGGGAGAGAAGGAATGGGTGACGTTTCGGGTCGAGACCCTTCTTCAGACAGTTGATTAGTAATGGTGTCTTTAGAGATATGGTCTGGCAAAAGGCCCGTCGGCCCACTGAGTCCGCGCTGACCAGCGATCGCCGTACACTAGCACTATTCTACACACTCAGGACAATTTAGACCTTTACTGCAGCCAATCAACCTACAAATCTGTGTGTCTTTGGAGAGCGGGAGGAAACCGGAGTACCAGGAGAAAACCCACATGGTCACAGGGAGAATGTACAAACGTTGTACAGATAGCACCCGTAGTCGGGATCGAACCCGGGTCAGATGGGTGTTGTCAGTGACAACGAGTAGAGGTGGAAAGGAGGCAAAAGGTGTCAGATAAGGAGAGAAGAGGAGGAGTGAAATGTAAAGCTGGAGAGGGGTAAATGGGAGCAAGGAGACAGGGGGGCAGGGAAAAGAGGGGGGATTTAAATGAAAACTTAGGATTCAGACGTGGAAGATCAGCATATGGAGGAGGGAAAGGGAGCAAGGTGCCCAGGGTGGTGGGAGATGGTGGGAGAAATGTATCCACACAGGAGGCTGGAGAAAGAGAGTGGAAGGTGGTGGGGGGAAAGTGCATCGTTTGAAATTGGAGAGTTCAGTATAAATGCTGTTGCTTTGTAAACCACCCAAGAGGAACATGAGGTGGTATTCTTCTAGTTATTGTGTGTGGCCTCACTGTGGCAATAGAGGAGGTCAAGGAAAGAAAGGTTGGGATGGGAATGGGAAGGAAAGTTGAAATGGTTAGCAACCAGGAGCTCCAGCAGGCCTTGGCGGGATGAGTGCATGTTTGCTATTGAGGGAGTGCAGCGTAGGTTCACGAGGTTAATTCCCGGGATGGCGGGACTGTCGTATGTTGAAAGACTGGAGCGACTAGGCTTGTATACACTGAAATTTAGAAGGATGAGAGGGGATCTTATTGAAACATATAAGATTATTAAGCGATTGGACACGCTAGAGGCAGCAAACATGTTCCCAATGTTGGGGGAGTCCAGAACCAGGGGCCACAGTTTAAGAATAAGGGGTAGGCCATTTAGAACGCAGATGAGGAAAAACGTTTTCACTCAGAGAGTTGTGAATCTGTGGAATTGTCTGCCTCAGAAGGCAGTGGATGCCAATTCTCTGAATGCATTCAAGAGAGAGCTAGATAGAGCTCTTAAGGATAGCGGAGTCAGGGGGTATGGGGAGAAGGCGGGAACGGGGTACTGATTGAGAATGATCAGCCATGATCACAGTGAATGGTGGTGTTGGCTCGAAGGGCTGAATGGCCTCCTCCTGCACCTGTTGTCTATTGTCTATTGTTTGGTGAAACCATTACCTAGTTCATGTTTGGTCCATGCTTAGAGATACACTGCTTTCACACAGCTCCAAGCTGGCTTCAGCCTTGACCTTGGCTGAGGTCTGTGTGAGGAGATAGTGAAACAGTCGTTGCTAATTAAATTTAAAGTAACTGATCCTCGAGTAGGTTTCCTTACAAAATGTTCAATCCTCTGTAAAATCTGCTGAGCATTTCCACATTTCTGCTTTTATTTCAAATTTCAAAGATTTTTCTTTCAAAAGAATAACATTTATAACCCTCAAAACTTCTCGAGCTTTGACTGGACTATCGGTCTAGAAGGAAGCATCAGCAGAATCGATCAAAGGCATTCTGACGATCACAGTTACAACAATGCATCTTCTAAATGTCCACGTTTCAAGTTTAGTCTTTTCCCAGATGGGTCATGTGGGCATGGAGACACTACCACAGATCAAACTAGTATGTCCAGTATAAATGCTCCATTTTATATCTACCAGCTTGCTTTAATCTTCAAATAATTATTATGCTTATTTAAACAGAAGATTGCCTTAATTAGAGTATCCCTCCTTCAGGGATAGGTTTATTATTGTCACACATACAGTGGGAAAGCTTTGCTTGAATGCCATTTAATCAAATCAGATAAAACAATACATGAAGATAGACACAAAATGCTGGAGGAACTCAGCGGGACAGGCAGCATCTCTGGAGAAAAGGAATGGGTGACGTTTCAGAATCAAGACTCTTCTTCAGACCAAGAGTCAGGGGACAGAGGGAATGAAAAAGTACAAAAAAGGTACAGCCAGCAACAGGTGCAGGAGGAGGCCATTCGGCCCTTCGAGCCTGTACGCACCACCATTCAATGTGATCATGGCTGATCATTCTCAATCAGTACCCCGTTCCTGCCTTCTCCCCACACCCCCTGACTCCGCTATCCTTAAGAGCTCTATCTAGCTCTCTCTTAAATGCATTCAGAGAATTGGCCTCCCCTGCCTTCTGAGGCAGAGAATTCCACAGATTCACAACTCTCTGACTGAAAAAGTTTTTCCTCATCTCAGTTCTAAATGGCCTACCGCTTATTCTTAAACTGTGGCCCCTGGTTCTGGACTCCCCCAACATTGGGAACATGTTTCCTGCCTCTAACGTATCCAACCCCTTAATAATCTTAAACGTTTCGATAAGATCCTCTCTCATCCTTCGTGCTGTGTACCTTTTCATACTTCCAGTTTCCCCCTCCCCTGAGACTCTGAGACTGAAGAAAGGGCTCGACCCGAAACATCACCTTTTTCTTTGACACCAAAAAATGCTGACTGACCCGCTGAGTTACTCCAACATTTTGTGTCCATCTTTGGTGTAAACAAGTATCTGCAGTTCCTTCATACACATACTGTACGTGAATGTATCTGAGCCATACATCTCAATCTCTCTGGTCAAGAGAGAGTCATGTCAATAATGTTTAATTATTACATGTCCTGGCAATGAAACAATGACATTCCTACTTGCAGCGGTATCACGGGCCTGTCAGCACAATACGCATAGATAATATATAATAAACAAATATTCAATTAATTAATAACCCCAATACTGGTGAAAATATACCAGAGTGCAGAATATTGTTTCTCAGCACTGCAGTGTAACAGCTTAGTTTTTAGTTTAGTTTAGTTTAATTTAGTTTAGTTTAGTTTAGAGATACAGCAGGGAAACAGATCCTGCAGCCCACAAAGTCCGCACCAACCAGCGATTCCCGCACTTTAACACTATCCTACACACACTACAGACATTTTTTACATTGATACCAAGCCAATTAGTCGACAAACCTGTACGTCTTTGGAGCGTGGGAGGCAACCGAAGATCTCAGGAAAACCCACGTGGTCACGGGGAGAACGTGCAAACTCCGTACAGACAGCACCTGTAGTCGGTATCGCACCCGTGTCTCTGGTCCGATAAGGCAGTAGCTCTACCGCTGCGCCACTGTGCCGCACATATTTGTGTGACATCAATGAAATTAATACTGAAGATGAAATAGTACAAGACCAGAACAGACCTTTCAGCTCATGATGTCCGTACCGAACATAATGCCAAATTAAACTACTGTAATCTGCCTGCACCTGATCCATATTCCTCCATTCCCTGCGTGTTTATGTGCCTGTCTAAATGCATCTTGGACATCACTCTTGTGTGTGCTTCCACCAGCAACCCCTCCCTTAAAAAATCCCTGACATAACCAAGGCACCCACAACTCTGTGCAAAAATTGTACCCAGCACATCTCCTATAAACTTTGCCCTCTCACCTTAAAGCTATGCTCTGTAGTATTTAACCTTTCCACTCTGTGTGAAACTGACCATCCACACTATACTGTACACTATACATGTAGTTTAGGTCAGATATATAGCATGGAGACACGCCCTTCAACCTACTGAGTCCACACTGACTAGCGATCCCCATACACTCACGAAGGGTCTCGACCCGAAACGTCACCCATTCCTTCTCTCCAGAGATGCTGCCTCTCCCGCTGAGTTACTCCAGCATTTTGTGTCGACCTGTGATCCCCTTGCGCTAGTTCTAACCTACCCATTTACCAATTAACCTACAAACCTGCACGTCTTTGGAGTGTGGGAGGAAACCGGGCACCAGGAGAAAATTCACACGGTCACAAGGAGAACGTACAAACTCCGTACAGACAGCACCTGTGGTCAGGATGGAACCCGGGTCTCTGGCGCCGTGAGACAGCCACTCCACCACCATGCCACATTCCTGACACATTTTTTATAAACTTCTCTCAGGTCTCTCCTCAGCCTCAAACGCTCCTGGAAAAAAAAACAATCTACGTTTGATCATAGCTAATAACCTCCAATCCAGGCAACATGTTGGTGAACCAGACCAAATGTGTAGGAAGGAACTGCAGACGCTGGTTTAAACCGAAGACAGGCACACAATGCTGGCGTAACTCAGCAGGACAGGCAACATCTCTGGAGAGAAGGAATGGGTGACATTTCGGGTCGAGACCCTTCTCATTCCTTCTCTCTGGAGACGCTGCCTGTCCCGCTGAGTTACTCCAGCATTTTGTATCTCTCCTGGTGAGCCATTTGTGACCCCCTCAGAAGCCTTCATATCCGTCCTCTAACGTGGCGACCAGAACTGCACACTACTCTGCAATTAACTGAGATGAACAAACTGTTAATTAAGACATAACTCTGATTTTATACTCTGTTATTTATTCTCCGATTCTTCTTTATGTTCTCTGAGCGACATTTTGGCCTCAGTCAGCATCAAGCATGCTAATCCTCACACTGGGAGGCATCTGCATGCCTTTCTTCAAACCAGCCGCCAGCCTTTATTAATGCTTTTGCCTCAGTGTTAAAGATTGCTAATTCTGTTCAACTCTTGCTACGAGATTGTGATGTGAAATCCAGGGAGTTTAATGGACACTATTACTGCTATTAGCTTTTTATTCTGGAGCACGACTCGTTATCTGAATTTAAATTCCCAGTCGCGGTGATTGGAACTCATTATAGTTGAAGGAACTTGAGCCAGTTTCATTTCAGTCTCATCCAGAGTGCAGCTTGCACTCCTGGGTACCAAACATTTTAACCCCACTACCCATTCAAGGACAAGGGGGACCCGAATGGAGGGGCCTTGGGGTGGGGGGGTGAGAAAAGGAGGGACCCGGCTTGAGGGGCCGCCAAGAGAACTAAGCCTCGGAATTAAAGGACGTTCCTTTAGGAAGGAGATGAGGAGGAATTTCTTCAGTCAGAGGGTGGTGAATCTGTGGAATTCTTTGCCAAAGAAGGCTGTGGAGGCCAAGTCAATAGATATTTTTTCAGGCAGAGATAGATAGATTCTGGATAAGTGCGTGTGTCAGGGGTTATGGGGAGAGGACAGGAGAATGGGGTTAGGAGGAAGAGATAGATCAGCCATGATTGAATGGCAGAGTAGACTCGATGGGCTGAATGGCCTTATTCTGCTTCTATCACTTATGATCTTATGACATGAACAAAGAGGGACCATTGGGGACTACACTGAACCCTTGTAACTTTGTTGGTGCCCTTTATGTGGTGACTCTTTGCATTCCTTGTGTATGGTGTGTAAAACAAATAAGTTCACTGTCACATGTCACATGTCACATGTAATGATACAGTGTCAATCAATACCCTGGCTCGTCAATGGTCCGTCTGTTTTTTTGTCTTTTGTGTTATTTTTAGTGTGTTTTCAAAGTCTGTGTTAATGTTCTCTGGTTTGTTTTATGTGGGGGATAGTGGGGGTGGGGGGGGCGGGGGAAACTGTTTTTCATTATGTTACCTTGCCGGAGATGCGATTGTTTTCCGGATCGTATCTCCGGTCGCCCTGCGGCCTAACATCGTGGAGCTGGCTGCCTTGCTCGGGACTGACTTTGAACCCCACCGCGGGACCATGGACTTACCATCAGAGCCTGCGATCCCTTACCTGGGATCGACGCTCCAACTTGATGGCCTGTGAATTTCACCATCGAGGAGCTCACGGTCTCAGGTAGAGACCGATGTCGGGAAGCTCCAAAGACACAGAAGGTTTGACTAGCCCCGACCCGGGGTAGATTGCCCGGTACGGGGGAGCTGAGATCCCCCTCGATGCAGGAGCTTGATCGCACCGATGCGGAGGGCTTGACCGCTGGGTACACGAGCCAAGATCGTCCCGTCAACGGAAGGCTCGAGGCCCCCGACCGCGGGAGAACAAAGAAGGGAAGAGATTGAACTTTTTTTCACCTTCCATCACAGTGAGGAATGTGGAGGAGTCACTGTGGTGGATGTTTATGTTAAAATGTATTTAGTGTGTCCTGTTGCTTTTATTGGTATGACTGTATGGCAAAACAAATCCCTCTTATGTTGCAAAACATACTTGGCTAATAAAATATGATTATGATTTTGATTATGGTAACAAAGGTATATATGGAATGGAACAATGGAATAAGGGCAACTATGGTGGGGTAGGAACGGAGCACTGATTGAGAATGATCAGCCATGATCTCATTGAATGGCGGTGCTGGCTTGAAGGGCCGAATGGCCTCCTCCTGCACCTATTGTCTATTGTCTATTGCTTATTGGGAGGGACGGAGCGAGTGGGGGATGCAAGGGTTACTTGAAATTAGAGAGATTGATGTTCATACCGCTGGGGTGTAAGCTGCCAAGCGAAATATGAAATGCTGTTTGTCCAATTTGTGTTAGGTCAGTGGAGGAGGCCCAGGACAGGAGATCAGTGTGGGAATGGGAGGGGAAGTTAAAGTGTTTGGCAATTATTTTAATTGGCAATTGGGAGCGCGGAGGTCAAGGCAGACTGAGCGTAGGTGTTCAGCGACACGTTAGCCCAGTCTGCTCTTGGTCTCTCCGAAAAACTACTGGGCTTCAAACACACAGACCAATGACACTTTATTCACTGAATGCCATTCATTCCAACTGATCTCACACTTGGACATGGACGCCATTATCCTCACCTCATCTCCCCTGATTGTGTTGCAATTCCATCAGAAACCGACAACGTAAAATTAGTCTATTTATGTGGAGTTGTTACTTGCAAGATTTGTGAATTGGAACTTTACGGCTGGGCTCCAAAACCACAGGCCCACCTATACTGATCATTGTACGGACAATTCGCATTGTCAGACTTAGATTTTAAAGCACAGGGCAGATTTATTTACAAATTATAATTTGTTATAAATTTATAATTTATTACAAATTACAATTATTACAAGGGCAGCACGGTGGCGCAGCGGTAGAGTTGCTGCCTTACAGCGCCAGAGACGTGGGTTCGATTCTGACTACGGGTGCTTGTCTGTACGGAGTTTGTAAATTCCCACATCACCTGCATGGGTTTTCTCCGGGTGCTCTGGTCCCCCCTCCCCCCCCCCCCCCCCCCACATTTCAAAGACGTGCAGGTTTATATGTTAATTGGCTTTGGTGAAGTTGTACATTGTCCCCAGTGGTGTAGGATAGTGTTAGTGTACGGGGTGATTGCTGGTCAGCGCGGACTTGATGGGCCGAAGGGCCTGTTTCTATGCGAAAGTCTAAAGTCTTTACGAGCAGCATCAAGAAACAGCAGTCTGCAGAAATCATGACTCCTATTCTTACTATGGGCACTATTCAATGTTGCCAATTCTGCACAAATCGTGTCTGGTTTAGTTTATGTTCCATCGCTACTGTAAGAATGGTTAGGAGAAACAGCATGTGTTCCAATCTTACCCATCCATTGCATTTTGGGAGGCAGGGGGTGAGGAATAAATTACTGTTTCACACTGTGCAGGAAGGAACGGGAGATGCTGGTTTACACAGTAGATAGACACAAAATGCCAGAGTAACTCAGCAGCACAGGCAGCATCTCTGGAGAGAAGGAATAGGTGATGTTTCGGGTCGAGACCCTTTTTCAGTCTAAAGAAGGGTCTCGGCCCAAAACGCCACCCATTCCTTTTCTCCAGAGATGCTGCCTGTCCCGCTGAGTTACTCCAGCATTTTGTGCCTATCTACTGTTTTACACTGTTGTGCACAGCCATCTACAAAGCTAATTCCAAGCCACAGATTCACCGAGATATTCCAAAAGAAAACAATTATGATCAGCTTTGATTAAAACTAATGCTTTCAATTAAAATGTTAAGGCCGACTGGACTGTTTCTGACTCAGTTGACCCTCCACAGAATAAAAACAAGTAAACAAAGCTGCGATTACTGCATTCAAATATAAATCATGTCTTCTCGGGTTCCTTTTGCTTTCTTGTGTTATTTCTGGCTTGTTCCCAGTCTCTGTGTGCTGCTGATAAGGTTACATTGATATGTCATCGCTGGGTGGTGTCCCTGTTAAGGGCTTGGTTCTTGATCACCCCAAGCTTCTGTAATACTGTAATTCTGTAAGACAGACTATTTGCTTAAGAATGTGGTTCCTCTACGCAGCTGTTAAACATAGACACATAGAAAATAGGTACAGGAGTAGGCCATTCGGCCCTTCGAGAGAGTACCACCATTCAAGATTTCAAGATTTCAAGATTTCAAGATTTCAAGATTTCAAGATTTCAAGATTTCAAGATTTCAAGATTTCAAGATTTCAAGATTTCAGGATTTCAAGATTTCAAAATTTCAAAATTTCAAGATTTCAAGATTTCAAGATTTCAAGATTTCAAGCCTTCAAGATTTCAAGATTTCAAGATTTCAAGATCAATTTATTGTCACATGTACAGTGTAAAGGTACAGAGAAATTTGAATTATTCAATATGATCATATCATATCATATCATATCATATCATATCATATCATATCATATCATATCATATCATATCATATATATACAGCCGGAAACAGGCCTTTTCGGCCCACCAAGTCCGTGCCGCCCAGCGATCCCCATACATTAACACTATCCTACACCCACTAGGGACAATTTTTACATTTACCCAGCCAATTAACCTACATACCTGTACGTCTTTGGAGTGTGGGAGGAAACCGAAGATCTCGGAGAAAACCCACGCAGGTCACGGGGAGAACGTACAAACTCCTTACAGTGTAGCACCCGTAGTCAGGATCGAACCTGAGTCTCCGGCGCTGCATTCGCTGTAAAGCAGCAACTCTACCGCTGCGCTACCGTGCCGCCTTGATCATGGTTGATCATTCAACATCAGTACCCCGTTCCTGCTTTCTCCCCATATCCCTTGATTCCTTTAGCCCCAAAAGCTAAATCTAACTCTCTCTTGAAAACATCCAGTGAATTGGCCTCCACTGCCTTCTGTGGCAGAGAATTCCACAGATTCACAACTCTCTGGGTGAAAAAGTTTTTCCTCATCTCAGTCCTAAATGGTCTACCCCTTATTCTTAAAGTTACGTTAATGTAAAATGAGCAAGGGGGTCAAAACAAAATGACCACGGACCAAGTGCTAATAATTGGGATCAGTATCAGTGGGTATGTGATGTTATCACAAAATGCTGGAGTAACTCAGCAGGTCAGGCAGCATCTCTGGAGAGGAGGAATGTGATGTGAAAGTGGGTATGTGATGGTCGCTATGGCAGACATGAACGTGAATGGCCTGTTTCTCAGCTGTATGTCTTCATGACTCAACATGTCTATTTGCAAACCTTGGGAATGCAAGCAAGAATTTCGCTGTGACAATAAAGTATTCCATAAAGTATTCCATTCCATTCCAAAACCCGCACGGTCACAGGGAGAACGTCCAATCTCCGTACAGACAGCACCCAGAGTCGAGATCGAACTTGGGTCTCTAGCGCTGTAAGCACTGTAAGGCAGCAACTCTACCGCTGCGCCACCGCGCCGTACATTGTTTTGCATATATGCTGGTGAGATTATTGCCACACATAAAGACAATTCCCGATTAAGTACCCTTTGCAAAGAAACAGTCCGCTGAGTCCAAATGCAATAGTCAACACGTTTTGGGGACATTTTACACAGTCCAAGCTGCAGATGGCCATAAAGGCCTGTTGCAGCCATTGCCTCAGTCACTTCGCCAGCGAGCCGTCCTTCTCCTCTCAGGGCCCTCAGTCTTCATGCCCAAACGTCAGAACTGGACAAAGGTGCTGGTCCATAATTGACAGCGGACCGGAGTATGGTTCCATTTTATTTTATTTTTTTCAAGTCAAGTCAAGTTTATTTGTCACATACACATAAATGTGCAGCGAAATGAAAGATTACCCACAGTCCAACAACAAGAGCAATAAAAATAAGCAATAACACACACAATCAAACAAAAAGAAACATCCATCACAGTGAGTCTCCTCCAGTCACCTCCTCACTGTGATGGAAGGCCAGAATGTCTTTTCTCTTCCCGGCCGTCTTCTCCCATGGTCAGGCTGTTGAAGTTGCCACGTTCCAGGCCGCGCCAGACGGTGAAAGGCCGGCGGTGGGCCGACCCAAGCCCCGCGATCCGGGGCGGGTGTAGACGTCGCCACTGCCGCTGCCGCTGCCGCTACACGTCGGGGCAGTCGGGGCTCCCGACATTGAAGCCCCCGCCAGGCAGAGAAAATCCCACGGCCTATTTCAGGCCGCGCCGGATGGTGAAAGGTCCGCGGCGGGCCGACCCAAGCCCCGCGATCCGGGGCGGGCAAAGACATTGCCACTGCCGGAGCTCCCGATGTCGGCCCCCACCCGGGGCAGGGGCTGCGAGCTTCCGACGTCCCCGCGGCCGGAGCTATCCACAGGCGAGTCCCAGGTGGAGGCTGCCAGCTCCAGGTGCATGGCCGATGGTAGGCCGCAGCGTGAACGGAGACACCACCCAGAAACAAAATGTGGCGTCTCCGTTAGGAAGAGACAGTTTTACATTTACAGTTCCCAACCCCCCCCCCCTTAGTACACAACCCCAAAAAACGACATCACATTTACACTACAATCAAGACACAAAAACAACATAAAAACACAAAGACAGACGGACTACAGGTACGCCACAGCTGCTAGGGCAGCGCAGGCACAGGAGGAGAGCACGTGTGGTCATATTGGATGAGGGAGCTTTAACATGTGGACCAGGCATCCTAACCTTGGTCTGTTTTCCGGGACTGCTGGGCACTCTGGGGGGTTGAATGCATCCTTGACAAGGAGCGTGAGACAGTTGTACCATGGTTTATTGTTTGTCTTGTATTATGGTGGTGAGTTCTGTTTTGGCTTTATTGTATTGTATATATTATTTTAATATTTGAATAAATATGTTTGATTCATTTAAAAATAACATTGGTGTCTGTGGGATTATCATGCATATAGTTTACCTCTTTAGTGTTCAGGTATGTTAAATAATGTTAAATAAACCATTAAGTTGACACGTTCAGGGTGATCCTCACAGTGAAACGTTTGCCAGCCATTTTAACTCTGACTCCCATTCTGAGTCCCTTATCTAGGGTTGGGGAATCATGAACCAGAGGGCATGGGTTTAAGGTAAGAGGGAAAGATTTAGTAGGATTCTGAGGGGCCACCTTATCAATCAGAGTGTGCTGGGTATCTGGAACGAGCTGCCGGAGGGGTTAGTTGGGGCAGGTACAATAACAGCATTTAAAAAACATTTGGACAGATACATGGAAAGGAACGGTTTGGTGAAATTCAGACCAATTGTTGACAAATGGGGCTAAGTTAGAAGGGGCATCTTAGTCAGCAGTGATGAGTCGGGCTCTATGACTCTATGACTCTATGTAATGCTCTCTATATCCTCTCATAGTGGAGCAGTGATAGAGTTGCAGTCTCACAGCACCAGAGACCCGGGTTCGATCCTGACTAAGGGTGTTGTGTGTATGGAGTTTATATTTTCTTACTGAGACCGCGTGGGGTTTTTCTGGGTGCTCCAGTTTCCTTTCACACTCCAAAGACGTACAGGTTTGGAGGTTGGTTGGCTTCGGTAAAATTGGCCCTAGTGTGTAGGATAGAACTAGTGTATTGGGTTGGCATGGACTTGGTGGGCAGAAGGGCCTGTATCCCCAAAATCCGAAGTCTAAAGTCTCTCCGTCTTTGGCCCTCTATACTGTTGCACTGGACCTCAATGTGAGCTTGAAACACAACACATCTTCCATTTGGATACCCTACAGTCTTTTGGATCCAATGGTGATCCAACATTTGGACCCAACATTGACTCTAAGAAGATAGACACAAAATGCTGGACTATCTCAGCGGGACAGGCAGCATCTCTGGAGAAAAGGAATGGATGATGTTTTAGTTCGAAACCCTTCCTCAGAATTCCAGATACTCTCAGCCTTTTCCAGAGTCATTGAGAGATACAGCAAGGAAATAAGATCTTTGGTCCATTGCGTGTGTGCTGATCATCAACCAACCTGTTAGACTAATCTAACAATAACCTCCGTTTTTTGTCATTTACCTCTCATTCTCATCAACTCTATGCATCGATTCCACCACTCACCTATATATTTGACCCATTTGCAAAAGCTAAGTAATCTACTAACCTAAACGTTTAAGATACAGCACAGAAACAGGCCCTTTGGCCCAATGACTCCGCGCCGACCAGCCATCCCCATACTGACCTACACACTAGGGACAATCTACAATTTTTACTGAAGCCAAATTAACCCACAAACCCGTGCGTCTTTAGAGTGTGGGAGGAAAGATAGGGTTAAGAGAGAGTTAGATAGAGCTCGAGGGACTAGTGGAATCAAGGGATATGGGGAGAAGCAGATACGGGTTACTGATTGTGGATGATCAGCCATGATCACAATGAATGGCGGTGCTGGCTTGAAGTGCCGATTGACCTCCACCTGCACCTATTTTCTATGTTTCTATGAAACCGGAGCACCTAGAGAAAACCGACATAAAGGTCACGGGGAGAACATGCAAACTCCGTACAGACAGCACCCGTAGTCAGGATCGAACCCGGGTCTCTGGTGCCATAAGGCAGGAACTCTACCGCTGCGCCACCGCGCCGCCCTTTAAGAGCAGAAGTATGGGAGATCGTCAAACGTCTTTGAAATGTGGGAGGTGACTAGAGTATCTCGTATTTCCAACATACAGTTTCTCTTCTCGCTTATGGTAATTTACATTGCATTTGTCCCTTCCTGCTGACATCTTCCACACCTTAACTCTTGCTTTACAAGCACCAGTGTCATAAAACAGAGAACAGCACAGCACAGGACCTGGCCCCTCAGACCACAATGTCCATACCGAACATGATGCCAAGTTAAACTAATCTCTAGTGTAGGAAGGAACTGCAGAAGCCGGATCAAACCGAAGATAGAGACAAAATGCTGGAGTAATTCGACGGGACAGGCAGCATCTCTGGAGAGAAGGAATGGGTGACGTTTAGGGTTGAGAGTCAGGCGAGGAGGGGGAGATACAGAGGTAAGGAAGTGTAAGGTGTGAGAACGAGACATCAAAGTGGGTGGAGATCAAGGAAAATGTCGAATAGATTATTGTTATTGAGGAGAAGGTGACAACAAACCAAACAGAGATCAAATGTAACCAGGGACAGTGAGACTGGTCTGAGAACTGGGAAGTGGGAGGGATGGAGAAAGAGGGAAAGCAAGGGTTACTTGAAGTTAGAGAAGTCAATACTCATACCGCTGGGGTGTAAGCTGCCCAAGCGAAATATGAGGTGATGTTCCTCCAATTTGCACTGGGCCTCACTCTGACAGTGAAAGAGGCCCAGAACAGAAAGGTCAGACTGGGAATGGGAGAGGGAGTTAAAACCGGGAGATCAGGTAGGTTTAGGCGGACTGAGCTGAGGTCTCACCGATATATAGGAGTTGACACCTGGAACAGCGGATACAATAGATGAGGTTGGGGAGGTGCAAATGAACCTCTGCCTCACCTGAAAAGACTGTCGGGGTCTTTGGACTGAGTCAAGGGGGGAGGTAAAGGGACAGGTGTTGCATCTCCTGCGGTTGCAGAGGAAAGTACCTGGGGAGGGGGTGGTTAGGGTGAGAAGGGAGGTGTCGACCAGGCAGTTGTGGATAGAACGGTATCTGCAGAAAGCGAAAAGGGGTGGAGATGGGAAGATGTGGCCAGTAGTTGGATCCCGTTGAAGGTGGTCAAAACAACAGAGGATTATGTGCTGTAGGCGACGGCTAATGGGGTGAAAGGTGAGGACTGGGGGGACTCTGTACCTGTCGCAACTGGGGAGAGGGGGAGCAAGAGCGGAGTTAGGGGATATCGAGGAGACCCTTGTGAGGGCCGCATTTATCATGGAGGAGGGGAACCCCCATTCCCTAAAGAACGAGGACATCTCAGATGTCCTGCTACGGAACACTTCATTTTGGACATTGATGCGGCGTAGACGGAGGTATTGGGAGTATGGGATAGAGTCTTTACAGGAGGCAGGTTGGGAAAAAGTGAGGTCGAGATAGTTGTGGGAGTCAGTAGGTTGATAGAAGATGTCAGTTGACGGTCTATCTCTTGTGATGGAGACGGTGAGATCAAGAATTGTAGGGAGATATCAGAGATGGTCCAAGTGAATTTGAGTGAAGGATGGAAGTTAGTAGTGAAGTCGATGAAGTCTGTGGGTTCTGCATGGGTGCAGGAGGCAGCACCAGGGGGGGGCAGTGCTGCCGGGGGTCACCGGAGCGCCGCGCTGGCACCTCTGTTAAAAAAAACACAAAATAAACAGCGGGGAATTTCACAGCGGTCGCTTTGGCACCAAGGACAGCTCTGGCACTGAAAACATTAGCACTGCAACACTGGGTAGTACTGATACAGTCGTGTCTGGCTGCAGGTGCTCCATATCCCCCCATTCCCTGCAAATACATTTGCCTATCTAAAGGCCTCTTCTAAGCCACTATCATATCTGCTTCCACCACCACCCGGCACGGTGGCACAGCGGTAGAGTTGCTGCCTTACAGCGAATGCAGCGCCGGAGACTCAGGTTCGATCCTGACTATGGGTGCCGTCTGTACGGAATTTGCATGTTCTCCCCGTGACCTGCGTGGGTTTTTTTCCGAGATCTTCGGTTTCCTCCCACACTCCAAAGACGTACAGATATGTAGGTTAATTGACTGGGTAAATGTAAAAATTGTCCCTAGTGTGTGTAGGATAGTGTTAATGTGCGGGGATCGCTGGGCGGCGCGGACTCGGTGGGCCGAAGGGCCTGTTTCCGCGCTGTATCTCTAAATCTAAAAACCACCCTTGCAGCGCGCTCCAGACAGCCGCCACACTCTCTGTAAAACACTTTCCCCGTACACCTCCTTCACACTTTCCATCTCTAACCTTAAAGCTATGAGGTGCTGATCCTCCAATTTGCGCTGGGCCTCACTCTGACAATGGGGGAAGGCCCAGGGCAGAAAGGTCAGTGCGGGAATGGGAGGGGGAGTTAAAGTGATTAGCAACTGGGAGATCAGGTAGGTTTAGGCGGACTGAGCGGAGGCCTCAGCGATATGTAGGAGTCCACACCTGGAACAGCGGACACAGTAGATGAGGTTGGAGGAGGTGCAAATGTCTTTGACATTTCCACCCTGGGGTAACAATATCTGACCATGTATGCCTCCCATCATTTTATAATTCCTATCAGGTCTCCCCTCAGCCTCCATCACTCCAGAGAAAGCAATCGAGGTTTGTCACTTGTGGGATTCAGTCTCCTTCAATCTCCATCCCAAGAAAGACTTTTCCTTTGGTTTCCTCCACTCCTTCCACTTTCTCTTCATTTAAAATGTATTTTGTGCCCAGCTATTTCCAATTCGCGTGCATGTCCATTAACCTGAGACATCTATTCTGTTTTACTTTCCGCAGGATCTGCCTGACCTGCTGAGCAATTCCAGTATGTGTGGGAAAGTACTGCAGATGCTGGTTTAAATCAAAGATAGACACAAAATGCTGGAGTAACTCAGCGCGACAGGCAGCATCTCTGGATGGAAGGAATGGGTCTTCCCTTCTCTCCAGAGATGCTGCCTGTCTCATTGAGCTACTCCAGCATTTTGTGTCTGTCTTCGAGTAAATCCAGTATTCTCCACTTACTTAAGCTGCCATTTTCTGCAGCTGCTAACACATAACAACGGAGAGTACTGAGGAACACTGTGGGTTGTAGAGGTGTCGGGTATTCCCAGTGATATGCCCAGCGAATTAAACTACGTGAAATGTTCTGTGCAACACAAAAATATAACAAACTTTTGCTGTCTGTCCTGTCTATCCTGTCACACATAATCCTGCCCTTCAGTAGGTCTACCCCACTAAAGAACAGGTGCTCAAGGAGATAATGTACTAAATAATTAGACACAGTGGGATGGGATTGGAAAAAATCTGCTGTCTTTATTTTTAATGCATTGCTAAAGGATCTTTCCTCCAGTATCTAATTCCTATGTGCACCTCTCCATCCCCATTCAATTCACTGCTTTGTAACAATTTACAAAGGTCCTTTGTAAATCTCTCTCAATTTCTACCTCCTTCATGTGTTGATTGCCATATTCTCAATTTATTAGCACTTTGGCTTACTTTAGTTTAGAGATACAGCACGGAAACAGCCCCTTAGGACCACCGAGACCACGCCGTCCAGTGATCCCCACATACAATAGCACTATCCTACACACTAGGGACAATTTATGATTTTTACAGACCAAATTAAGCTACAAACTTGTACGTCTTTGGAGTGGGAGTAAACCAGAGCACCCGGAGAAAAGCCTCGTAGTCACGGGAAGAACGTACAAACTCCGTACAGACAGGACCTGTAGTCAGGGTCGAACCCTGTTAAAAAAAAATCTATTCTGTTTTGTAGTTTAGCACAATCCGCAGGCATTGCCACTTTCATTTCACTGCACATCTTTTATATGTATGTGACAAATAAACTTGACTTGACTTGACTTGACTTGACTTGACTTGACTTGACCCGTGTCTCTGGAGCTGGAAGGCAGCAACACTATTGCTGCGCCACCGTGCCACTCTTGCCACCACTTCTACTCTGTAACCAATGGGTGCAATAATCCATTCATCTTATTTTAGTTTAATTTAGAGATACAGCGCGGAAGCGGGCCCTTCGGCCCACCGAGTCCGCACCGACCAGCGATTACTGCACATTAACACTACCCTGCGCACACTAGGGACAATTTACATTTATACAGTAGCAAATTAACCTACAAACCTGTACGTCTTTGGAGTGTGGGAGGAAACCAAAGATCTCGGAGTAAACCCATGGGGAGAACGTAGAAACTCCACACAGACATCACCCTTGGTCGGGATCAAACCCAGGTCTCTGGCGCTGGAAGCGCTGTAAGGCAGCAACTCTACCGCTGCGCCCAAATCTCTAGCAATTTCTCCCCCTGCCTTCTGATTCTCAATGTGTCCGATTGCCTTTTTTAACAATCTTATTCGTCTATTCACTTAATGGACAATTATCAACAAACCTTAATCATCTTAAATTGGGCTTAATGATTCAAATATACAAAGGTAAGGAAGAACATGTTATTCAAAGAATAGAAGAATGGATTTTTAATTAACAGCCATAATAGAATAATCAAAAAACTGTCATCGATCATAGTCCATAGTTCCTGCAATATTCTCCTCAAGAAAAGTAGGGTTCATTGAGAATAGGCGGAAGGCGGAAATTTGATAATTACAGATTATTTTCCATAGAGGAGGGAAAAACAAGATATTTTAAAGAGATTTGTATGAGCATTGAAGGAGCACGTGAAATGCTGGGTGTTATGAACTTCCTGCAAATCAGAATGTGAGGCAATCTGGAAGGAAGGTTACTAAAGGGCCTGTCCCACTTAGGCGATTTGTTAGGCGACTGTCAAAGTCGTAGCAGAGCGCCGAAATTTTATTTTACCCTATGACAATGACCACGACAATGCCGAGTCAGGTCGATACAAGTTACTTTTTTTGTGAAACCAGCACCTGGCTAAGAGATTACACCGTCTTCGGAAACATCGCAAAATTCCCACGCTGTCAATGCTTCTCCGACGTCCTAATTTTCGCTGAAATCACTGACAAGTCTGTAATTACTTGAGAGTTTTGAAATAGAACATCTTGCCCAGGTTACTTGAAAACGAAGCTTTACTGTAACAAGGCATAAACCGGATTGACTTCCAGTTTACCAATAGCAGTATTAAGAAATTTAATTTTAAAAGTGGTTAAATGGATTTTTGTGCGGAGATGCACATCTGGTTTCTGGGTTGCATATCTGGGTTGGGAGCCTACTTTAAACGTAATCGCTGATGGCCATAAACATCGCGAAAATTCCCACGCTTACCTGACCGTCAAACTGTGGCCTCCAATCTGCCTGTCAAATGTCCTGAAGGTAAATAAATTGGTTAAACACAAGTATTTTATGGTCTCTTCGAATGACTTTACTTAATTTAATATTATGTGCTTCTAAATGCATCTAAGACAACCTAACAAACCTGGGGACAGCGTGCGACAGCGCCCGCAATAAGCAACGATACCTGGCGACAAGCCAGCTGTCGCTGAGAAATTTCACTCCGGTTGATTTCTCAGCGACGCGCCGAGATCCACTACGATTCTTCGAAGACTCCTCACGATCATGCCCGCGACACCCTGGCGAACTGTCGGCGACAGCCTAGTCACCGGCAGTCGCCTTAAAATCGCCTAAGTGGGACAGGCCCTTAAGAGTGGATGTGGGTCAGTTCTGTGACTGGGGAAGAAACTGGTTCTGTAATTAGAAGGAAGAAAGTGAGAGATTATAGCATCTGGAGGTTTGAACTAAGGAAGGGAGCAAGATCAGATATGTTCAAATGCCTTGGAGAATGACCGTGCAGATTCGAGAGGACTAATGGCTGATTCAGCTCCTAATTGTTCTGCTCTAATGTTCTTCCGTTCCAATTTTCTTCCTGTCTAATCTCCCACAATTATTTCCGCACACTTCTTCCTAATTTACTCTCATAATCAACCAAATCTCTAAATTATTTTTTGGGGTTATCTGTTGCTAATTCTTCAATTTCCCCAAAACCGAATTCTCAGGAAGGAGCAGTACGGTGGCGGAGCGGCAGAGTTGCTGCCTCACAGCGCCAGGGACCCGGGTTCCATCCTGACAGCGGGTGCTGTCTGTACGGAGTTGTACCTTCTCCCCGTGACCTGCGTGGGCTTTTGCCGGGTACTCCGGTTTCCACCCGTACTACAAGGACATACAGGTTTGTAAGTTAATTGGCTTTGGTAAAGTTGTAAATTGTCCCTGTGTGTAGGAAGGAACTGCAGGTGCTGGTTTAAACCGAAGATGGACACAACAAGCTGGAGTATAGACAATAGACAATAGACAATAGACAATAGACAATAGGTGCAGGAGTAGGCCATTCGACCCTTCGAGCCAGCACTGCCATTCAATGTGATCATGGCTGATCATTCTCAATCAGTACCCCGTTCCTGTCTTCTCCCCATACCCCCTGACTCCGCTATCCTTAAGAGCTCTATGTAGCTCTCTCTTGAATGCATTCAGAGAATTGGCCTCCACTGCCTTCTGAGGCAGAGAATTCCACAGATTCACAATTCTCTGACTGAAAAGGTTTTTCCTCATCTCAGTTCTAAATGGCCTACCCCTTATTTTTAAACTGTGGCCCCTTGTTCTCGACTCCCCCAACATTGGGAACATGTTTCCTGCCTCTAACGTGTCCAACCCCTTAATAATCTTATACGTTTCGATAAGATCTCCTCTCATCCTTCTAAATTCCAGTGTATACAAGCCTAGTCGCTCCAGTCTTTCAACATATGACAGTCCCGCCATTCCGGAAATTAACCTAGTACGCCCTGTAACCCAGTGGGTCAGACAGCAAAAGGAATGACTTTGCACCAGAGATGCTGTCCGACCTTCTGAGTTACTCCAGCTTTTTGTGTAAATTGTATCTAGTGTGCAGGATCGTGTTAGTTAGTGTACGGGGTGATCGCTGGTCGGCGTGGACTCAGCAGGCCGAAGGGCCTGGTTCCGCACTCTATCTCTAATGTCTAATATCTAAAGTCCTGACGCAAAACGTGAGTTTGCTTTTAGTTTATTGTCATGTATACTGAGGTACAGTGAAAATGTTTTGTTGCGTGCTAACCAGTTAGTGGGAAAACAACAAATGATTACAATCAAGCCATCCACAATGTACAGATACATAATAAAGGGAATAATGTGAATGACGATTAGTGCAATATAAAGCCAGTAAAGTCCAATCAAAGATAGTCCAAGGGTCTCCAATGTGGTAAATAGTAGTTCAGGACAGTTTCTCGTTGTTGGTGGGATGGTTCAGTTGCCTGATAACAGCTGGGAACAATAAACATCACCTAACCATGTTCTCCGGGGATGCTGCCTGACACATTGAGTTACTCCAGCACTTTGTGTCTTTTATTTCTTTAAAGCAATGTTATCCTTAACTTCTATAGTTAATAACAAGCGAATTATTTCTGTATTTCAAAGGAATATAGATTCATTGAGAATTCTGAAATATTTCTTTACATGCTTTCGATTGTTAATCATCTGTTCCACCTTTCACTCTAACCCCTTAACCTGCTATGATGAAACAACCCTCACCCACAATACAACTGGCTTTATTTCAATTCAAAATTATAGTTTTGAACTGCAAATAAAATTCTATCACAACGTGATCACATCTCCAGAGGATCGACTTGAGATTGTGAGTTAACTGTCTCATTTTGCAAGGAAAATTCTCATTAAACTCACTAGGTCCATGATTTATTGTCCTACAAAACTGCCCTGAAAACGACTGTTGTCAATTTATTTGTCCAACTTATGTTAAAATCAAAAACCCTTGTGGTCTCTGGATTAATTTTGCATCTAACCTCTCCTGTTTCTCGATCAGTTTATTTGTACAGTGAGGTGGCAGTAAAACAGCCCAATTAATCTCTTTTACTCTTCCTTGTCTCTTAACTCGATGTAAACTTGGTGCTCGGTCTGCCAAGGCCTGCTGGATCTCCCGGTTCTGAACCATTTTAATACTCCTTCCCATTCCCACACTGACCTTGCTGGCCTGGGGCTCCTCCAGTGTCAGAGTGATGCCACACGCAAACTAGAGGAACAGCAGCTCATATTTTGCCTGGGCAGCTTACACCCCAGCGGTAATTATAATTGTAATAGACTTAGTTAGCCAAGTATGAAAATCAAAACAAGTATGTAAATCATACGAGGAATTTGATTTGCCATACAGTCATACAAAAAATGCAACAAAACACGCGACCACATAAAAATTTGACATAAACATCCATCACAGCAGCTCCTCCACATTCCTCACTATGATGGAAGGCAATAAAGTCTGATCTTCTTCTCTCCTTTTTCTCTCACGGGCAGGGGGAGTCGAACCATCCGCAGTCAGGGCGATCGAAGCTCCCGCATCGGGGCGGTCGAAGCTCACGTGATCGGAACGGTCGAAGCTCCCGCGTCAGGGCGGTCGAAGCTCACGTGATCGGGGCGGTCGTAGCTCCTGCGGCTTAGAGCACCCAAAGCCGGTCCTTAAAGTCCGCAGGATCCCGCGGTTGGAGCGGCCGAGGTCGATCCCTGGCAAAGGGACCACCAGCTCCGAGTTGTTAAGTCCGCAGGCTCCCGCATCTCCATCGAGGAAAGAGATTTAAAAAGTTTCCCCCACACCCCCCCCCTCCCTCCACCCTCATGGAATACTAAACTGAAGATACACTAAAACAACATTTAACATTTAATTCAGACTAAACAACAAAGAGAAAGGGATGAGGCAGACTGTTGGTGAATATTGACTTCTCTAACTTCGAGTAACCCTTGCTTTCCCCCTCTCTCCATCCCTCCCCCTTCCCAGTTCTCCATCCAGTCTGACTGTCCATGATTGCATTTTATCTCTGTATGCTTCGTTGTCACCTTCTCCTCGATAACAATGATCGATTCTAGGTTATCCTTGATCCACATCTCTTGATGTCTTGTTTTCACGCTTTACCCTTCCTTATCTCTGTGCATCCCTCTCCTCTGACTCTCAGTCTGAAGAAGGGTCTCGACCCAAAATGTCACCCATTCCTTCTATCCAGATATGCTGCCTGTTCCAGAATTTTGTGTTTATCCTTGGTGCAAACCAGAATCTGCAGTTCTTTCATACACATTTACAATAATTTCTCCCCTTCCCCTTCCCCTTCCCCGCGTACCCTTCCATCTACATTTCATTCTCTAGGTTCACAATTTGTACTTCTCTCCCAATCTCACGCCTTTTGTTGTTTCATCTCTGGCCTTTGTCCAACCATCTGCCTATCAACCCCCACCCCCTCTGACTGTGTTCACCTGTTACCTGCCACACTTTGTCCTGCCCCTCTCTTTCAGCTTACTTCCACCCTCCTCCCCCACACTTTTATCCACCTATCACTTAACAAGCTTTGTCTGACTACCCTCTTCCAACTTTTGGTGTATAAAAAGGTGTATAAAATCATGAGATTAGATCATGTGAAAGCAATACGGTGAAAGTCTTTTACCCATGATAGGGGAATCAAGAAACAGAGGACAAAGCTTTGAGGTGAGAGGGGAAAGATTTAATAGGAGCCTGTTTCACTCAGAGGATGGTGGGTATATGGAACGAGCTGCCAGAGGAGGTACTTAAGCTAGATACAATGACATTTAAAATACTTTTGGATAGGTACATAGATGGAAAAAATTGAAACCTCATGGAAACTTACCAGTGAAAGGCCTTGTTAGTGTGTAATGTGGAGAGGATGTTTTCATCTGGTCTAGGATCAGCGGCCTATAATAAAAGGACATACCTTTAGAAAAGAGATGAGCCGGAATTTATTTAGTCAGAGGGTGGTGAATCTGTGGAATTCATCGCCACAGACCGCTGTGGAGGCCAAGTCATTAGGTATTTGAAGACGGAGATTGACATTCTTCATTGGTAAGGGTATCAGAGGTTACGGGGAGAAGGCAGAAGAATGGGGTTGAGAGGGAAAGATAGAGCCCCCTTGAATGGCAGAGTAGGCTCGATGGGCTGAATGGCCTTATTTAATGTAAGAAAATAACTGCAGATGCTAGTACAAATCGAAGGTATTTATTCACAAAATGCTGGAGTAACTCAGCCCCGCCTCCCTGACATCAATCTGAAGAAGGGTCTCGACCCGAAATGTCACCCATTCCTTCTCTCCTGATATGAACTTATTTAGATTGGTATGGACCAAACATGGGTAGGTGGGACTAGCGTGTATGGGGCACCTTGGTTGGCATGGGCAAATTGGGGCGTAGAACCTCTTTCTAAACAGTATGATTCGATGACCTCTGGACTGAATTCTGCAACCAGCTTCTGCACAACCAGAAATCCCAGAGCAAGAAAAACAATTTTGTGTGGGAAGGAATTGCAGATGCTGGTTTAAACCGAAGATAGACACAAACAGCTGGAGTAACTCAGCGGGAAAGGCAGCATCTCTGGAGAGAAGGAATGGGTGACGTTTCGGGTTGAGACCCTTCTTCAGACTTGAAGAAAATGAGTGAAACAATTCTATCAATGCTTACGAAAATGGCAGTCAGATTTTTACCTTTATGTGCTGCTGCCTCACAGGTCTGAGCGAGACGTATAACATTGATCCACAAAGCAAGGCACAAGCTTTCTCTTTAAAGAGACCTGTGGACATCGTGTGGCACAGTCCCTCACTAAAGACCATCAGGCACCATGCCATTGCATTATTTTTTGTACTGGACGTTGTGATTTACTGAGAAATTCAATCACTTTGACTTTTTCACCAGTGCTGTGTTCCAACACCTTGTGAAATTAAAAAGCAGATTTTGTTTTGCGTGTGAACTTTGTAAATGAGGTGAATGGTTATTTTGATCCCAGTACTTGATGGAGGGCCAGCTAATTTGTTTCACGCCTGTCGTTTGCACTCAGAGTCAGCAACACACGCAGATACTGTGATCGCTTGCTGGACTAAATAATCCAGCCTGTCAGTGTTAGGATCTGCTGTTCTGGAGAGAAAAAACTGCAGAAATGCTTATCTCCATGTGCTATTTCGTAGGATCTGAAGGTACCTGCAGGCTTGTTTAGATCTGAACTGAAGGTGGCACAGTGCCACAGCGGTAGAGTGGCTACCTCAAAGCGCCAGGGAACCAGGTTCCATCCTGACTGTGGGTGCTGTCTGTACAGAGTTTGTACGTTCTCCCAGTGACTGCCTGGGTTTTCTCCGGGCGCTCCGGTTTCTTCCCACACTCCAAAGACGTACACGTAGGTTGAATAGCTTCTGTAAATTGTAAATTGTCCCCAGTGTGTAGGATAGGCTTGGTCTATGGGAGTGATTGTTGGTCAGCACAGACTTGATGGTCGAAGGGCCTGTCTCCATGCTGTTTCTCTAAGGTTTAAAGTAAAGTCTAAACAAAGTTGTAGAAATTGTGCCCTGTTATGTTTGTCAAGAAAAGTATTTGAGGTCCAGGACTTGAGATCCAGGGTTGGCTTTCCAGTCCAGGGCAAGACGTTTCGTCTCCCTGGACCTTCTGTGTGGCCGGGATGTAGGGAGGAGATCTGAATACCATGCCACCTTGCTAAAAATTACACTCTGGCCAAACATCCCAGTAGGCTTGCCAACTGTCCCATGTTAGCCGGGACATCCCATTTTTTGGGCTAAATTAGTTTCCCCCGTACGGGACCGGCCTTCTCCCATATTAGGCCCGGATGGCTCTGTAGGCCTGGACACTGTAGGCCCGGACACTATAGCCTGGGGGCCGCTGTAGTCCCGGACAGTGTAGGCCCGGGCACCGCCTAACGGAGGTTGCGTGGCAACCCGCCTCCCGGCCCGGGCGGCTACCATTGGTGGAGCGGAAGCACACGGCCGCTGGCTGGGTAAGGTCACATGGGGCGCAGGGCGGTGACGTCACCTTGTCCCTTATTTGGGAGTGAGGAAGTTGGCACCCCTACGTTCCAGGGAAGAATGATTCCACCTGCTGGAATGAGTATTGAATCCAAAGGAGGTATGGAGATCAGCTACTTGTAGCAGGAACCATGTGCATCCATTTTCTGTGCCTTCCCGAGGCCTTCCAGAGGTGCCGCACCCGCGGAATGGGGAACCCGGTCTGAGGACCTGAATGCTCATCCGACTGCAGAACCGAGCCGATGGAGAGACGGGCGTGAGGAGCAAGGACCGGTTGGAGTGTGAACCAGGGTTATGCCTCCAGCGCTTTCAAGGTCAGCTGCAGGAGATGCCCCCGCGTCACAAAGATGGCCGGGCGAGGTGAGGGACATCGGTTCAGGGACCGAGCCGGTCAAAGGTGATGGAGGAAGTCCTTACAGGAGCCTGGGGATCACCAGGATCGGGAACCTCTCCAGCAGACTGAGCCCACCCATTCTACCATCTGAAGTGCCTTTACTGCTTGAACATCTTCCTATCTCCCAATCAAAGGGCTGCAGGGACTCCAGGCATCAGGCTTGTTGATGGACACGATATTCTGGAGTAACTCAGCGGGTCAAGCAGCATCTCTGGAGAAAAAGAATAGGGAGCGACATTTTGGGTTGAGACCCCTCTTCAGACTTCTCAGGGCTGAGGGAAACTAGAGATATGAAATGGTACAGAATAAATCAGTCCAGCACTGATGACCAAGGCAAGGTGGAGCCCACAATGGTCTATTGTTGGCTGTGGGAGAAATGATAACGAAGTGATGTGAACTAGTGAAACTAGCAGGGTTTAGGGTGGGGGAGGGATGGAGGGAGAGGGGTTACTTGAAATTAGAGAAACCAATATTCATACCGTTGGGCTGAGTGTGTGTGTGTGTGTGTGTGTGTGTGTGTGTGTGTGTGTGTGTGTGTGTGTGTGTGTGTGCGTGCGTGTGTGTGGGAGTCTGTGTGTGTGTGTGTGAGAGTGTGTGTGTGTGTGTGTGTGTGTGTGTGTGTGTGTGTGTGTGTGTGTGTGTGTGTGTGTGTGTGTGTGTGTGTGTGGGGTGCGTGTGTGGTGTGTGTATGTATGCGCGAGTGTGTGTGTGTGTGTGTGTGTGTGTGTGTGTGTGTGTGTGTGTGTGTGTGTGTGTGTGTGTGTGTGTGTGTGTGTGTGTGTGTGTGTGTAAGAGAAGCTGAACGGTTGTACTTGTCATAGCCTCTACCTTCCCATCAGGTCCTACTTGCTGATTGCCTCCCCTGGTTCTGAGCCCACTGACACTGTAGTTTAAACCCTCCCTAGCAGCACTACCAAACCTACTTGTGATGAGTTTGGCTTTTGCTGTGTAAGTTAGTGTGAAATTACAGCGTTGAGTGGGAAAATACTGGGTTCTGTTACAGCTGAGGTAGCAAAGTTAGACACTCATTTTAGCTGTGATAACGGGTCATGCGATTGTTTGAGTCATTTAAGGAACCTGGTCACTGGTGATAATGAGATAATGAGCTTACGAGTCAATTGTCTTGAGGTACCTGACCTTTCCTTTTACACACACCGTGTCATGTTATGATTGGAAGACCAAGAAAGTGTACCAGATTTTCTTCTGCTTGCTACTGCTTATATACTTTTATTGTGCCAATTGTAAACCACTTGCTCTGGGGAACACTTGGATCTCCAAGAGAGTGACAGGTCGTGGACCAGAGTAACAAATAAACTTGTTGAAGCAAGAATGGTGTGTTGGTTCAGTATATTTTCTGAGGAAAGATCGAGGGGAAAATAATCCAATTTAACATTTGGTGTCAGGAGTGGGATCTCAACGGGCGAGTCAACTCAGCGCAAAATAAGTATTCGACTGATCATGGGCAAGACTGCAGGAAAACGGCCACCAGGTTGAGTGATTTTTACCACTTCAGTTTCTTCCAGCTCCAAGCCCAATACATAGTTAAACCATTGTCACTGAGTCTTTCTTGATCCCGACGAGATCCTTGAGTTGATCAAAGAAGCCAACCACGGACAGAGATTGCTAAAAAGGTCAGTACTGAGGGAATAAAAATAAAAGGTCAGTACTGAGGGAATAAAAATAAAAGGTTAGTACTGAGGGAAGGAGAGAATTCTCCATGTTACGAAAAAGGTCAGTTTAGTTTAGTTTAGTTTAGTTTAGAGATACAGCGCGGAAACAAGCCCTTCGGCCCACCGGAACTGCGCCGACCAGCGATTAACACTATCCAACGCACACTTGGGACAATCTTTACATTTACCAAGCCGATTAACCTACATACCTGCATGACTTTGGAGTGTGGGAGGAAACCGAAGATCTCAGAGAAAATCCACGCAGGTCACGGGGAGAACGTACAAACTCCGTACAGACAGCACCCGCAGTCGGAATGGAACCCGGGTCTCCGGCGCTGCATTCGCTGTAAGGCAGCAAATCTACCGCTACGCCACCGTGCCGTGCCATCAGTACTGAGGTAGGGAGGTCAGTACTGAGGTAAAGAGGTCAGCACTGAGGGAAAGAGGTCAGCACTGAGGTAAAGAGGTCAGCACTGAGGGAAAGAGGTCAGCACTGAGGGAAAGAGGTCAGCACTGAGGTAAAGAGGTCAGCACTGAGGTAAAGAGGTCAGCACTGAGGGAAAGAGGTCAGCACTGAGGGAAAAGGATAGTGGGCCATGACATAGATGTTATAAGTGATCCTGATTCTCCATTACTGCCATTATGTGAAATGTATCCTGAACGGACAAACGGGTTACGACTGTTATCAGGAAATTTAAATAAAATCCTGGGACCAGATTTTTGGCCTCCGAGAGGGACTAAGATGTTAGAAATCTTTAAAAAGGCAGAAATAATTTGGAAAAAAAAGACGCGGTAAAAATTGTGTGGAGGATAAAATATTGTCAGGAAGAAAAGGATAAGTCGTTGCTGTCTAGTTGGCAGGAGAATGCTGCAAAATTAGGTCTATGTTTAATGGAAGGAGGATCCTGCAAGAGAGTGGAAGTGTTAAAAAAGGACGGCAGACACAAAATGCTGGAGTAACTCAGCAGGTCAGGCAGCATCTCAGGAGAGAGGGAATGGGTGACGTTTCGAGTCGAGACCCTTTCTCAGACTGATGTCAGGGGGGGGCGGGACAAAGAAAGGATATAGTTGGAGACAGGAAGACAGTGGGAGAACTGGGAAGGGGGTGGGGAAGAGAAGGACAGAGGAGCTATCTAAAGATAGAGAAGTCAATGTTCATACCACTGGGCTGTAAGCTGAACAAACGAAATATGAGGTGCTGTTCCTCCAATTTGCGGTGGGCCTCACTATGACACTGGAGGAGGCCCTTGACAGAAAGGTCAGACTGGGAGTGGGAGGGGGAGTTGAAGTGCTGAGCCACCGGGAGATCAGGTTGGTTAAGGCGGAATGAGAAAAGGTGTTGAACGAAACGATAATCGAGCCTGCGTTTGGTCTCGCTGATGTAGAGAAGTTGACATCTGGAACAGCGAATACAATAGATGATATTGGAGGAGGTGCAGGTGAACCTCTGCCTCACCTGGAAAGATTGTTTGGGTCCTTGGGTGGAGTTGAGGGGGGAGGTGAAGGGACAGGTGTTGCATCTCCTGCGGTTGCAGGGGAAAGTACCTGGGGAGGGGGTGGTTTGGGCAGGAATGGATGAGTGGACCAGGGAGTAACTCAGCAGGACAGGCAGCATCTCGGGAGAGGAATGGGTGACGTTTCGAGTTGAAACCCTTCTTCAGAAAGGAATGTGCACATGCTAAGCAAACTCAACAGGAGGTTGAAAGATGGGAGGAAACTAGAAGGGAAGAACTATGCAGTTCAATGGTCGGTGTGGCTTTGACAAAGGAAGACGAGGTGGAAGACGATTGGCAAACTTGTGGAAGCAGGAATAGTGTGTTGGTTCAGTCTATTTACTGAGGAAAGATAATGGGGTAAATAATCCAGTTTAACACTTGCTAGGGTAATGGTTGCCCTCCAAATCAGTTGCTACTTGTACCTCTTGCAACCTACCCTGGAAGAGAGGCCAGTGACCATTATCTCTGACGTCCTCCCTCCTGCACCAACCAGCTCCTTGGTCATGTATTGTTCTGCACTACCTTTCCTGGTGCCTCACCAACAGCTGGCTTGGGTGGAAATCCTGAGAAGACAACCCTGGAGGTCCTGAGTGGTAATCTCATGAAACCTTTCACCAGACAGAGCCAGGGAGAGGTGACCGATGTGAGAGGGGAGGTGAATACAGAAGTTAAAGTGTTGTACTTAAATGCGCGTAGTATAAAAAATAAAGTGGATGAGCTTGAGGCTCAGTTAGTCATGGGCAAGTATGATGTTGTAGGGATCACTGAGACATGGCTACAAGAGGACCAGGGCTGGGAACTGAATATTCAGGGGTACACAACGTATAGAAAAGACAGACAGGTGGGCAGAGGGGGTGGGGTTGCTCTGATGGTAAGGAATGATATTCATTCCCTTGCAAGGGGTGACATAGAATCAGGAGATGTTGAATCAGTATGGATAGAAATGAGGAATTGTAAGGGTAAAAAGACCCTAATGGGAGTTATCTATAGGCCCCCAAACAGTAGCCACGACATAGGGTGCAAGTTGAATCAGGAGATAAAATTGGCGTGTCAAAAATGTAATGCTACGGTGGTTATGGGAGATTTCAACATGCAGGTAGACTGGGAAAATCAGGTTGGAAATGGACCCCAGGAAACAGAGTTTGTAGAGTGCCTTCGAGATGGATTCTTAGAACAGCTTGTACTGGAGCCTACCAGGGAGAAGGCAATTCTGGATTTAGTGTTGTGTAATGATCCTGATCTGATAAGGGGACTAGAGGTAAAAGAGCCATTAGGAGGCAGTGATCACAACATGATAAGTTTTACTCTGCAAATGGAAAGGCAGAAGGGAAAATCGGAAGTGTCAGTATTACAGTATAGCAAAGGGGATTACGGAGGCATGAGGCAGGAGCTGGCCAAAATTGACTGGAAGGAGGCCCTAGCAGGGAAGACGGTAGAACAGCAATGGCAGGTATTCCTGGGAATAATGCAGAGGTTGCAGGATCAATTTATTCCAAAGAGGCGGAAAGACTCTAAGGGGAGTAAGAGACACCTGTGGCTGACAAGGGAAGTCAGGGACAGCATAAAAATTAAGGAGAGGAAGTATAACATGGCAAAGAAGAGTGGGAAGACAGAGGATTGGGACTCTTTTAAAGAGCAACAAAAGTTAACTAAAAAGGCAATACGGGGAGAAAAGATGAGGTACGAGGGTAAACTAACCAATAATATAAAGGAGGATAGCAAAAGTTTTTTTAGGTACGTGAAGAGGAAAAAAATAGTCAAGGCAAATGTGGGTCCCTTGAAAACAGAAACAGGGGAATTTATTATGGGGAACAAAGAAATGGCAGACGAGTTAAACCGTTACTTTGGATCTGTCTTCACTGAGGAAGATACACACAATCTCCCAAATGTTCTAGGGGTCGGAGAACCTAGGGTGATGGAGGAACTGAAGGAAATCCACATTAGGCAGGAAATGGTTTTGGGTAGACTGATGGGACTGAAGGCTGATAAATCCCCAGGGCCTGATGGTCTGCATCCCAGGGTACTTAAGGAGGTGGCTCTAGAAATAGTAGAAGCATTGGAGATAATTTTTCAATGTTCTATAGATTCAGGATCAGTTCCGGTGGATTGGAGGATAGCAAATGTTACCCCACTTTTTAAGAAAGGAGGGAGAGAGAAAACGGGTAATTATAGACCAGTTAGTCTGACATCAGTGGTGGGGAAGATGCTGGAGTCAATTATAAAAGACGAAATTGCTGAGCATTTGGATAGCAGTAACGGGATCATTCCGAGTCAGCATGGATTTACGAAGGGGAAATCATGCTTGACAAATCTACTGGAATTTTTTGAGGATGTAACTAGGAAAATTGACAAGGGAGAGTCAGTGGATGTGGTGTACCTCGACTTTCAGAAAGCCTTCGACAAGGTCCCACACAGGAGATTAGTGGGCAAAATTAGGGCACATGGTATTGGGGGTAGGGTACTGACATGGATAGAAAATTGGTTGACAGACAGAAAGGATAAATGGGTCCCTTTCGGAATGGGAGGCAGTGACCAGTGGGGTACCGCAAGGTTCGGTGCTGGGACCCCAGCTATTTACGATATACATTAATGACTTAGACGAAGGGATTAAAACTCCATTAGCAAATTTGCAGATGATACTAAGCTGGGGGGTAGTGTGAATTGTGAGGAAGATGCAATAAGGCTGCAGGGTGACTTGGACAGGTTGTGTGAGTGGGCGGATACATGGCAGATGCAGTTTAATGTAGATAAGTGTGAGGTTATTCACTTTGGAAGTAAGAATAGAAAGGCAGATTATTATCTGAATGGTGTCAAGTTAGGAGGAGGGGGAGTTCAACGAGATCTGGGTGTCCTAGTGCATCAGTCAATGAAAGGAAGCATGCAGGTACAGCAGGCAGTGAAGAAAGCCAATGGAATGTTGGAATTCGTAACAAGAGGAGTAGAGTATAGGAGCAAAGAGGTCCTTCTACAGTTGTACCGGGCCCTGGTGAGACCGCACCTGGAGTACTGTGTGCAGTTTTGGTCTCCAAATTTGAGGAAGGATATTCTTGCTATGGAGGGCGTGCAGCGTAGGTTCACTAGGTTAATTCCCGGAATGGCGGGACTGTCGTATGTTGAAAGGCTGGAGCGATTGGGCTTGTATACACTGGAATTTAGAAGGATGAGGGGGGATCTTATTGAAACATATAAGATAATTAGGGGATTGGACACATTAGAGGCAGGAAACATGTTCCCAATGTTGGGGGAGTCCAGAACAAGGGGCCACAGTTTAAGAATAAGGGGTAGGCCATTTAGAACGGAGATGAGGAAGAACTTTTTCAGTCAGAGAGTGGTGAAGGTGTGGAATTCTCTGCCTCAGAAGGCAGTGGAGGCCAGTTCGTTGGATGCTTTCAAGAGAGAGCTGGATAGAGCTCTTAAGGATAGCGGAGTGAGGGGGTATGGGGAGAAGGCAGGAACGGGGTACTGATTGAGAGTGATCAGCCATGATTGCATTGAATGGCGGTGCTGGCTCGAAGGGCTGAATGGCCTACTCCTGCACCTATTGTCTATTGTCTATTGTCTATTGTCTATTGACGTGATGGAGGCAGCATGCAGGAGAACACTTGTATTATTGTGTAGGGTCTGAATAAGGGTCTCGACCCTAAAGGTCACCCATTCCTTCTCTCCCAAGATGCTGCCTGACCCGTTGAGTTACTCCAGCATTTTGTGTCTACTTGCATTATTGCGTTCTGACTTTTTGAAGCTGAAATCTGCAGCCAGAACAATGGCAGTAGAAAACAGGCACTGTAAATGCATCAGCAGTGATCTTCCAAAAGCACAATGGGCCTGATGGGATAATCCAGAATGCAGGAGCAGTTCGTGCAGGTTTTTTACTTTAGAGCTACAGCACGGAAACAGGCCCTTCGACCGACCGAGTCCGTGCCGACCAGTGATCCCCACACCTCAACACTACTCTGCACACACACGAGGGGTAATTTTTATATTTACACCAAGCCATTTACCCTAGAAACCTGCACGTCTTTGGAGTGTGGGAGGAAATTGGAGCACCTGGAGAAAACCCACGCGGTCACAGGGAGAACGAACAAACTATGTCCAGGCAGCACCCGGAGTCAGGATCGAAGTCAGGTCTCTGGCGCTGTGAGGCAGCAGCTCTACCGCTGTGCCACCGTGCCACCCATAGGCAAATGGCCGCTGTCAACTGAACCTGGTGTGTGGGGAGTGGATGAGAAAGAGGGATAACATAGAACTAGCGTGAAGGGGTAAACGGCGGCCGGAATGGACTCGACGGGCTGAAGGTACTGCTTCCATGCTGTATCTCTAAACTGAGCAAGACTGGCACATCAGCGGGACATGTGGGCTGCTGTGTGCTCTGTTTGACAGAGTCATGGCTCACCCCAACCCCCTGGACACGGCACCCCAGTCTGAGGGAGCTTTCAACAGACAATAGACAACAGACAATAGACAATAGGTGCAGGAGGAGGCCATTCGGCCCTTCGAGCCAGCACCACCATGTGATCATGGCTGATCATTCACAATCAGTACCCCGTTCCTGCCTTCTCCCCATAATCCTTCAATCACCAGATAAACCAAATGGCAGCATTAGGAAGAGGAAGAGGCAGCAGAGACTGCTTCATGCCAAGCTTGGATGTGGAGGTTTAGTCCCATCCCTGCTCCATGCAAGACGCAAGGTGAGAGGGGATGGCGTCCTTGCAAGATTTCGGTGTAGTCAAGACAGTTTTGTGTTTAAGGTGAGAGGAGAAATATTTAATGGGAAACTGAGGGGTAACTTTTTTACACAAATGGTGATGGGTGTATGAAACGAGCTGCTGGAGGAGGTAGTTGGGGCAGGTACTTTTGCAATGTTTAAGAAACATTTACACAGGTACGTGGATAGGACAGATTTGGAGGGATACTAGACCAAGTGGACCCATTGGGCCCAAACCTCTCCTGCATTGGTGCAGCACCCTCTCCTTGCCCACTCCTCCTCCCCTCTCCCTATCCCTCCCACTACCCTCACCCTCCACCCCCTTCCCTCCCCCTTCCTCCCTCCCCCCTCCTCTCCCCCTCCCCTCCCCCCTCATCTCCCCCTCCCCACCTCCCTCCACTCCCCTCCCCTCCCCTCCTCCTCCCCCTCCCCCTCCCCCTTCCCCCCCACAACCTCCCTTATCCTCCCCCCTCCCCCTCCCCCTCCCTCCCTAGGAGATAGATTTAAACTTTAAAATGTGAATAACTTAAAAAATATAACACCGATTTCAATGAAACTTCTTCCATTAGCACCAAAGGGACGACGGTGAGTAAGGTGGGCCTAAAACTGTCGCGCTATCGTGTACCGTTTTGGCTGTAGTTCAGGAACAAACAAACAAACAAACGAGAGTTTTAGTGTATAGATGGGCCAAACACAAGCAGGTGGGACTTTGGTAGATGGGACATGTTGGTCGGCATGGGCAAGTTGGGCCGAAGGGCCTGTTTCCACGCAGTATGACTCTATGACTCTACGGCTCTAAAGCTGTGGGAATCAGTGGGTTTGTGGAGGATGTCTGTTGTTTGTGTCCCCTTGATTTAGAAAACAGTGCAAACTAGTCAGCTTTGCAGATGGTGCCAGATCAGCAAAGGAATTACAATTGGAAGAGGCATTCTAGGAATTATAACATGACTGGAACATGATTTGCAATCTGCAACAGCTCCACTGATGAAGTGCAGCCCATGTAACTGTAGAGTGTTACACACTGGAACAAGCACCCAGTGTGGAACTACAGAGAATGCAACAAACTGTAGGAGTCTCAGCAAACTCATTGCTAAACATGCTGAACCAAAGCTGGATATATGTCATCGTGTTAGAGCTGTACACCACAGAAACAGACTTCACATTTCGCTTGGGCAGTTTACATACCGTGCGGCACGGTGGCGCAGCGGCAGAGTTGCTGCCTTACAGCGAATGCAGCGCCGGAGACTCGGGTTCGATCCTGACTACGGGCGCCGTCTGTACAGAGTTTGTACGTTCTCCCCGTGACCTGCGTGGGTTTTCTCCGAGATCTTCGGTTTCCTCCCACACTCCAAAGACGTACAGGTATATAGGTTAATTGACTGGGTAAATGTAAAAATTGTCCCTAGTGGGTGTAGGATAGTGCTAATGTGCGGGGATCGCTGGGCGGCACGGACTCGGTGGGCCGAAGGGCC
Organism: Rhinoraja longicauda; assembly: GCF_053455715.1. NCBI lineage: Eukaryota > Metazoa > Chordata > Chondrichthyes > Rajiformes > Arhynchobatidae > Rhinoraja > Rhinoraja longicauda. The sequence goes on from NC_135984.1 coordinate 25,990,715, forward strand.
TGTTTCCGCGCTGTGTCTCTAAATCTTAACCAGCGGTATGAACTTTGATTTCTCTAAATTCAAGTAACTCTTGCATTTGCTTCCCACTCTCCCCACCCTCCTCCCCTCCACTCTAGTCATCCTACTAGTGCCACAGCTCGCATCCTTGTATCCCTGCGTCAGCACCTCTTCCCCAGCCAACAATGGGCCGTTATGGACTCCACCCTTTCTGAGATCATCTGTTGCCGGCCCGGCTTTGTTCTGGCCTCATCGATCTTCCGGTCTGAGATCTGAAGATAGGTTCTGACCCAGAACATCACCTATTCCGTTTCTCCAGAGATGCTCCCTGACCCGTTGAGTTATTCCAGCATTTTGTGTCTATCTTTGATATAAACCAGCATCTGCAGTTCCTTCCTACACAGAAACAGGCCCCTCAGTCCATCATGTCCATGCCGACCAAGTGTGCATAGGGGGTTAGTCCCATGTGCCTGTATTTGGGCCAAAGCTCTCTAAATCGTTCCTATCCATATATCTGAATGCCCTTAATTGTATCCACTTTAGCTCCCTCTGGCAGCACATTTGCAGATATGGGCTATCCTCTGAGTTAGACAATTGCCCTGAGGTCCCTCTTAAATCTCTCCCCTCTCAACATAAGCCTCTTCCCACTTAATTTTAGAATCCTGTACCAGGCGAACCCATGAGCAGATGATCTTGAATATAATTAAGCGGCACGGTGGCGCAGCGGTAGAGTTGCTGCCTTACTGCACCAGAGAACCAGGTTCGATCCCGACTACGGGTGCTGTCAGTACGAATTTTGTCCGTTTTCCCTGTGACCCACTTGGGTTTTCTCCGAGATCTTCGGTTTCCTCCCACACTCCAAAGACGTACAGGTTAGTAGGTTAATTACCTTGGTATAAATGTATGATTGTCCCTAGTCTGTAGGATAGTGTTAGCGTGTGGGGATCGCTGGTCAGTGCGGACTTGGTGGGCTGAAGGGCCTGTTTCCGCGCTTTATCTCGAAACTAAACTAAACTAAAATGACATCCAGTTCTATTCACTGAAATGTGAGAGCTATTCATGACCCTTCATTCTATTCTTCTGCTTTCATTTAAACCAATAATCCTTGTTACTTTTTCTTTTCCATTTACAATCTCATGTACCATTGTCAAATTGCCAGTGAATCATAATTAGGTCCATTAGCATTGAAGATACTGATCCTGACTTGCTTGAGACCATAATTGTGATGGACAGGAGCTGAACAAAGGGCTGTGGTTTTAAGGATATTACACCAACACAAGAGAGACATCAAAATCTCGAGTACAAGATACAAAAAACCTGTATCGTTTCGGAGGAAATGAAACTTATAATGGGGGAGGGACAGAGGGTGGAAACACTGGACAATATATCTGGACAGTTTCAGATTACAAAAAAATATCTGTATGAACTTAGGCCGTCACGTTGGCGCAGCGGTAGAGTTGCTGCCTTACAGCGAATGCAGCGCCGGAGACCCGGGTTCGATCCCGACTGCGGGTGCTGTCTGTATGGAGTTTGTACGTTCTCCCCGTGACCTGCGTGGGTTTTCTCCAAGATCTTCGGTTTCCTCCCGCACTCCAAAGACGTACAGGTTTGTAGGTTCATTGGCTTGGTAAATGTAAAAGTTGTCCCTAGTGGATGGTGTTACTGTGCGGGGATCGCTGGTCGGCGCGGACCTGGTGGGCTGAAGGGCCTGTTTCCGCGCTGTATCTCTGAACCAAACTAAAACTTTACAGCATTGCTGTACGGAGCGATCTTGGGGTCCAGGTGCATAGATCCCTGAAAGTGGCAACACAAGTAGAAAGAGTGATATAAAAGGCATGTGGTATGTTAAGAGTTACAGCATGTAATTGGCCCACCGAGTCCACATCAACTAGCAATCACCCCACATACTAGTTCTATCCTACACAATAGGGACGATTTACAGAAGCCACTTAACCTACAAACCTGTACGTCGATGGATTGTGAGAGGAAACCAGAGCATCTGGAGAAAATCGATGTGGTCACAAGGATTTAGATTTTTAGATTTTAGATTTAGAGATACAGCGCGAAACAGGCCCTTCGGCCGACCGAGTCCGCGCCGCCCAGCGATCCCCGCACATTAACACTATCCTACACACACTAGGGACAATTTTTACATTTACCCAGTCAATTAACCTACATACCGTACAAAGGAGTCCATACAAACTCCGTACAGACAGCGCCCATAGTCGGAATCAAACTCGGGTCTCTATTGCTGTTAGGCAGCAAATCTACCAGTGCGCCACTGTGCTCACCTTCATTGGTCCAGGTGTAAGAGTCAGGATGTCATGATGCAGCTCGATAAGACTGTTAGACCGTAGTTGGAGAATTATATGCGATTCTGATCGCCCTGTTGCAGGAACAATGTGGAGAGAGTGCAGAAGAGGTTTATCAGAATGTTGCCTGGGTTTTAGCTGTACAAAAGGGATTGAACAAACCTGGATTGTTTTCTCTGGAGTGTTGGAGGTTGAGGGGAGGGAGATCTGATAGAAGGTTATACAATTTTGGGAGGCGTAGATACATTCAGAACCTTTCTTGCACGGTGGAGATGTCAAAGAGTAGAGCCCATAGATTCAAGATCAGAGTGGGTAAGTTTAAAGATGATGTGCAGGTTTTTATACACAGAGCAAGGTGGCTCCATGAACACATCTAGCTCCCTCACCCTGAACATAGGATCCCCCCAGGGCTGCGTCCTTAGCCCCTTACTGTACTCCCTGTACACACATGACTGTAGGGCCAGGTTCAGCTCAAACTCCATCATCAAGTTTGCTGATGACACTGGTGGTGGGCCGGATCTCCAACAACGATGAGAAGGCCTACCGGGAGGAGGTGGCTGATCTGGCACTCTGGTGTCAGGACAATAGCCTCCTCTTGAATGTCACTAAAACAAAGGAGCTGATTGTGGACTTCAGAAGGGCTAAACATCCAAGGACGTACACGCCACTGGAGATAAATGGGTCTATTGTGGATAGGGTGAGCAGTTTCAAATACTTGGGAGTCCGCATCGCAGAGGATCTGACGTGGGCAACGCACATTGCCGCACTGGTGGGTAAGGCTAAGCAGCGCCTTTACCACCTTAGACAACTGAGGAAATTCAGAGTGTCGCTGAGGATCCTTCATTGCTTCTACTCTGGGGCTGTAGAGAGCATCCTGTCCGGCAACATTAGTCTGGTTTGGGAACAACTCTGCCCAGGACAGGATGGCCCTGCAGAGAGTAGTGCGTTCGGCAGAACGCACCATGGGAACTACACTCGTCCCCCTGCAGGACCTATACATCAGGAGGTGCAGATCCAGAGCAAGCAAGATCATGAGGGACCCCTGCCACCCCAGTAACGGACTGTTCCAGATGCTACGGTCAGGCAAACGCCTCCGCTGTCACGCTGTGAAAACGGAGAGGATGAGACGGAGCTTCTTCCCACAGGCCATCAGGACTGTCAACTTTGATAACCCCAGAGACTAAATTTTTGTCGACACTTTTTGTGCTATGTTTAGTAACTTATTAACTTTATTTATATGCTGTAACTGTAATTATTTTTGTGCACAACCCGCAGGCATTGCCACTTTCATTTCACTGCACATCGAGTATGTGTATGTGACAAATAAATTTGACTTGACTTGACTTGACTTGACAAAGGGCAATAGTGCCATTTAAGAAATCTTTAGATATGCCAATGAATATGTAGGGTGGCACGATGGCACAACAGTGGAGTAGCTACCTTACAGCGCTAGAGACCCGGGTACGATCCTGGCTACAGGTGCTCGTCTGTACGGAGTTTGTTCGTAGGTTAATTGGCTTGGTATAAATGTAAAAAATGTCCCTAGTGTAGGATAGTGGTAATGAGTGGGGATCGCTGGTGTCTCGGCGGGCCGAAAGGCCTATTTCCGCGCTGTTATCATTAAAAAATTGTAGGGAATGGAAAAATATAGATGACATGTGGGCAGTGGAGATTAGTTTAACTGCTTACTGGTGGGCTTAGACGTTGTGGGTTGAGGGGCCTGTTCCTCTGCTGTACTCCTCTGTGTTTTATGTTCTACTATTCTTTGGAGTTATAAATTAAGGGCTGCAGAATGGCCTTTTGCATCTCTAAGTGTCCTGTAATCTTGAGTTCATTAATAAGTCATTAGCTCCTGTAAGGTGTCTTCCATTTTGCTCTGCACTCTGGGATAAACGTCAAGTGACTTCATTCTGGTTATGATCAGTTTGCATGGGCGTCGTTATTCCAGTGAAATTGGTTCCGATGACACGTCTGCCATCGACCACTGATACTTTGGTGTCATTTCCAATATTGCACAACTGAAAAATATTCAGCTCGCACCGTTACATCACCATCCACAGTCTATCCTGTCTTTCTCTGAATTACTCTCCAGCACTAGTGGCATTAGTGAAATAAACTCCCCATTTCACTGCCTCTGCGTAGCTTAGTTTAGTTTAGTTTAGTTTAGTTTATTGTCACGTGTACCGTTTATTGTCACGTGAAAAGCTTTTGTTGCGTGCTAACCAGTCAGTAGAAGGATAATACTTGATTACAATCGAGCCATTTACGGTGTGTAAATACATGATAAGGGAATAACGTTTAGTGCAAGGTAAAGCCAGCAAAGTCTGATCAAGGACCGTCTGAGTGTCATCAAAGTAGTAGATAGTAGTTCAGCACTGCTCTCTGATTGTGGTGGGATGATTCAGTTGCCTGATAACAGCTGGGAAGAAACTGTCTCCGAATCCGGTGGTGTGCGTTTTCACTGATGGGAGAGGGGAGAAGAGGGAGTGGCCAGGATCCTTATATTGAATGCGGTTTGGTGTTGCAAATAAGATTTTCACTGTTCCTTATCCTTACCCGAGATTTGACATCACCTGTTCAACTACACTTATTATATAAACTTTCTAGTTCCTTATTGATTGATTGGCTAAAAGATGCAGCATGGAGACAGACACTTCGGTCCACGCCAACCATCGATCACCCGTCCACACCAGTTCTACGTTATCCCTCCCACTGTCTCACCCACTCCCTACACTCCAGCGAACAATGTACAGAGGCCAATTAATCTACAAACCCGCACGTCATTGGGATGTGGGTGGAAACTAGAGAACATGCCAACTCCACACAGATAGCACCCGAAGTCAGGATCGGGCCTGAGCCTCGGGTGCTGTGAGGCAGCAGCTCTACCAGGTGCACCGCCACGCTGTCATGTCCCAATTAAGCTCAGTGTCCTTCAACTTCATATCATATTTTATAAATCAAAGGAACATAAGCTCATAAGTTACAGGAGCAGAATTAAGCCAACCAGCCCATCAAGTCCACTCTGCCATTCAGTCATGGCTGATCTATCTTTCCCTCTCGACCCCAGTCTCCTGCCTTCTCCCCATAACCCCTGACACCCGTTCTAATAAAGAATCTGTCAAACTGCACCTTAAAAATACCCAATGATTTGGCCTCCACAGCTGTCTGTGGCAATGAATTCCACTGATTCACCACCCGCTGACTAAAGAAATTCCTCCTCTTCTTCTTTCTAAAGGTACCTCCTTTAATTCTGAGGCCATGGGGTTGTTTCCCAGACTCTCCCACTAGCTTAGTTTAGTTTAGTTTAGGAATACAGCACAGAAACAGACCCTTCGGTCCACCGAGTCCGCACCGACCAGTGATCCCCGCACATTAACACTATACTATGCCAGAGGTGGTGGTGGAGGCAGATATATTTGTGTGGTTTAAGAGGCTTTTAGAGAGGCACACGGCAGTGCAAGGAATAGAGGGATAAGGATCATGTACCGACAGATGAGATCAGTTTGACTTGGAATCATGTTCAGCACAAACAGTGTGGGCTGTACTGTTCTATGTTTTGGAAAGAACTGCAGATACTGGTTTATACCGAAGATAGACACAAAGTGCTGGAGTAACTCGGCAGGTCAGGCAGCATCTGTGGAGAAAAAGGATCAGGTCGGAACCCTTCTTCAGTCTGAAATTAGGTGGGGGGAGGAGGGGTGGGGGGGGGGACTGGGGACACAGCATCTGTGCTGTTCAATATTCTATGTTGTAAGCGCTAATATTGATGCAGAGTTCCCAGATACAAATAATTAGAATTGCAGCTAATAAATCCACTTCTTACACCTAATACCTTCAGCGTTTATATAAAGGCTATTATAAACCGTTATTTTGTGCAGCAAAATATGCTTATTGCTAATCTAATATTCCGATGTGCAATGATTCAAGTTGTTTCTTCAGCCACACAAACTATGGGCGGCAAAGTGGCACAGTGGCAGAGTTACTGCATTGCAGTGCCAGAGACCCGGGTTCAATCCTTACTAAGGATGCTTGTCTGTACGGAGTTTTACGTTCTCCCCGTGACCTTGTGGGTTTTCTTCAGGTGCCCCAGTTTCCTCCCACACTCCAAAGACGTACAGTTTTGTAGGTTAATTGGCTTGGTAAAATTGTAAATTGTTCCTAGTGTGTGTAGGATAGTGTTAATGTGTGGGCATTGCTGGTCAACACGGACTCGGGGGGCCGAAGGGCCAGTTTCCGTGTTGTATCTCCAAACCAAACTCCTGCATCCATTCTTATTCTGGAGTTCATGGCAATCACAGGCAATGTGCCTCAGCAGACTTAATAGTTTCCTTGGTAAGTCCCATTTGAAGAAAGCTAATGCCATGTTGACCTTCATAATGAGAGGATTTGAGTACAGGAGCAAGGAGGTCCTTCTGCAGTTGTATAGGGCCCTGGTTAGACCACATCTGGAGTATTGTGTGGAGTTTTGTTCTCCTAATTTGATGGAGGGACTGTCATATGAGGAAAGATTGGAAAGACTGGGCTTGTATTCACTGTAGTTTAGAAGGATGAGAGGGGAGGATGAGAGTGGATCTTATAGAGACGTATAAAATTATAAAAGGACTGGACAAGCTAGATGCAGGAAAAATGTTCCCAATGTTGGGGGAGTCCAGAACCAGGGGCCACAGTCTTAGAATAAAGGGGAGACCATTTAAAACTGAGGTGAGAAGAAACTTTTTCACCCAGAGGATTATGAATTTGTGAAATTCTCTGTCACAGAAGGCATTGGAGACCAATTCACTGGATGAATTTAAGAGAGAGTTAGATAGGGCTCTAGGGGCTAGTGGAATCAAGGGATATGGGGAGAAGGCAGGCACAGGTTACTGATTGTGGATAATCAGCCACGATCACAATGAATGGCGTTGCTGGCTCGAAGGGCCAAATCGCCTCCTCTTGCACCTATTTTCTATGTTTTTATGTTTCTCTGTTTCATTAAATCAATAATTCACATTTTCTTTAGTATTTACTGTTGCCCATGATTCATTCCCACTCCTTCTTGGGACCGAATTCTACGCTAACTAAACTCCAAGTGCCAATCTGTTTAATAGTTTTGCACTGTCCTGCATGCACAGTTTTCTTTTTGATGCTGCATATACAATTAAATAATTCATCCATTAAAAACATACTGTCTATTCAAGAACGGACTGACCTAAGGTTATCGCCCAAAGATAGGAACAAAAAACTGGAGTAACTCAACGGGTCAAACAGCATCTCTGGAGAAAAGGAATAGGTGACGTTTCGGGTCGAGACCCTTCTTCAGACCCAAAATGTCACCTATTCCTTTTCTCCAGAGATGCTGTCTGACCCGCTGAGTTACTCCAGCATTTTGTGTCCACCTTCGATTTAAACCAGCACCTGCAGCTTCTTCCAACACGTAAGTTCTAGGCCATCTTGTTTGGTTTTATCTTACTTGGGTGTAAGCTGTTGAGTATTTCTGGCAATCAATCTCCACAAATAGATTTTAAAAAACTTACGGGGCGGCACGGTGTCACAGCGGTAGAGTTGCTGCCTTACAGCACTTGCAGCGCCGTAGACCCGGGTTCGATCCTAACTATGGGTGCTGTCTGTGCGGAGTTTGTACGTTCTCCCCATGACCTGCGTGGGTTTTCTCCGAGATCTTCAGTTTTCTCCCACACTCCAAAGACGTACAGGTTTGTAGGTAAATTGCTTTGGTAAATGTAAAAATTGTTCCTAGTGTGTGTAGGATAGTGTTAATATGTGGGGATCACTGGTCAGCACGGACTCGGTGGGCCGAAGGACCTGTTTCCACGCTGTATCCCTAAACTAAACTAAACCCAAGGGGAGAAAAAAAATCCAGTGGAGGAGATTTTTTGGACCTTGTCCAAATCATCTGTTCCTCCCAATTATGATATACTTGGCACAAGTCATGTCTTCAATTACCCACATGTTGCATTTCCAAAATATTACAGACATCCTCTTAAATGCACTCTTACATTCAGGATCAAATTCTCAGATGTAAATGTCCCCCTTCAGACCCTGTAAACAAATCTTATTTATACACAAATGCCAGTTTCTGTCCCAAGTGTATAAGAAAATAACTGCAGATGCTGGTACAAATCGATTTATTCACAAAATGCTGGAGTAACTCAGCAGGTCAGGCAGCATCTCGGGAGAGAAGGAATGGGTGACGTTTCGGGTCGAGACCCTTCTTCAGACTGATGTCGGGGGTGGGACAAAGGAAGGATATAGGTGGAGACAGGAAGATAGAGGGAGATCTGGGAAGGAGGAGGGGAAGGGAGGGACAGAGGAGCTATCTGAAGTTGGAGAAGTCGACGTTCATACCACCGGGCCGCAAACTGCCCAGGCGAAATATGAGGTGCTGTCCCAAGTGTATTGGGGTTAAATATTGGGGTTATTACTCAGCTAGCCAATCTTGAAAGAACAGCAAGTGCTGGAAACACCCAGTCGGTCAGGCAGCAACTGTGGTGAGAAAAGATACAGTGGCACAAGAGCTTGCTTCCTCCCGACTCTGGTAACCCAGGTTCAATCCTGACCTCTGACACTGTCTGTGTGGAGTTTGCACATTCTCTCTCTGACCGCGTGGTCATAAGGTCATCAGGTCATAAGCGATAGGAGCAGAATTAGGCCATTTGGCCCATCAAGTCTACTCTGACATTCAATCATGGCTGATCTATCCCTACCTCCAAACCCCACTCTCCTGCCTTCTCCCCATAACCCCTGACACCTGTACTAATCAAGAATCTATCTATCTCTGCCTTAAATATATCCACTGACCTGGTCTCCACAGCCTTCTGTGGCAAAGAATTCCACAGATTCACCACCCTCTGTGTGGGTGTGCTCTGGGTTTCCAGTTTCCTCCCCAATCCCAAGGCCAGGTAATTGGCTACTGTAAAGTGACCTGGGTGTGTGTGTGCGGGTGAGTGGTAGAATCTAGTAGGTTGGGGGGGAAGAGATGAGAAACTGTGGGAACAAAGTGTGATGACTGTAAGCGTGTCGTTGACGGTTGATGTGGTCTCATTAGGCTGCAGGGTCTGTTTCCATGCGATACAATTCCCTTTGATTCCACCTCATTCTGAGCTTATGATCCTCATTGACCCGAAGCATTTCAGCTCTGTTTTTATCCCTCCATAGTTGAACAACAGATACCACTTTCTCCTCGGGTGTGAATCCCACCTCAATCAAACTCCTAATGCAGTGTTTTCAGCATTTACTCTTTCCATTTCATACTTTTGTCACATTTTCTACAGAAGTCAGCCATACTCTACTTGCAGTGATATTAATGGGCAGCACGTTGGCAATCCATCGCTGATAGATTAGTAAACCCTGTGATACTCTTCTGCCTTTCTAGTAATTATAGTTAAACTTCAAGAGAGATTGGACATCCGTCTTTTAATGGGGTATTTTGACTTGCGGAAGTAAGTCTGCCCTTAATATTGTAACCCTGTACAATCCCGGCCCTGCCCGCCTCTCCTTTTTCATCAAGACATTCAATCTGCCTCAACGTCCTTCAACGCACTTGGAAGAAAGTAAATAACTGTTGTGTAATGATCCTGATCTGATAAGGGGACTAGAGGTAAAAGAGCCATTAGGAGGCAGTGATCACAACATGATAAGTTTTACTCTGCAAATGGAAAGGCAGAAGGGAAAATCGGAAGTGTCAGTATTACAGTATAGCAAAGGGGATTACAGAGGCATGAGGCAGGAGCTGGCCAAAATTGACTGGAAGGAGGCCCTAGCAGGGAAGACGGTAGAACAGCAATGGCAGGTATTCCTGGGAATAATGCAGAGGTTGCAGGATCAATTTATTCCAAAGAGGTGGAAAGACTCTAAGGGGAGTAAGAGACACCTGTGGCTGACAAGGGAAGTCAGGGACAGCATAAAAATTAAGGAGAGGAAGTATAACATAGCAAAGAAGAGTGGGAAGACAGAGGATTGGGACTCTTTTAAAGAGCAACAAAAGTTAACTAAAAAGGCAATACGGGGAGAAAAGATGAGGTACGAGGGTAAACTAGCCAATAATATAAAGGAGGATAGCAAAAGTTTTTTTAGGTACGTGAAGAGGAAAAAAATAGTCAAGGCAAATGTGGGTCCCTTGAAGACAGAAACAGGGGAATTTATTATGGGGAACAAAGAAATGGCAGACGAGTTAAACCGTTACTTTGGATCTGTCTTCACTGAGGAAGATACACACAATCTCCCAAATGTTCTAGGGGCCGGAGAACCTAGGGTGATGGAGGAACTGAAGGAAATCCACATTAGGCAGGAAATGGTTTTGGGTAGACTGATGGGACTGAAGGCTGATAAATCCCCAGGGCCTGATGGTCTGCATCCCAGGGTACTTAAGGAGGTGGCTCTAGAAATAGTGGAAGCATTGGAGATCATTTTTCAATGTTCTATAGATTTAGGATCAGTTCCTGTGGATTGGAGGATAGCAAATGTCATCCCACTTTTTAAGAAAGGAGGGAGAGAGAAAACGGGTAATTATAGACCAGTTAGTCTGACATCAGTGGTGGGGAAGATGCTGGAGTCAATTATAAAAGACGAAATTGCTGAGCATTTGGATAGCAGTAACAGGATCATTCCGAGACAGCATGGATTTACGAAGGGGAAATCAAGCTTGACAAATCTACTGGAATTTTTTGAGGATGTAACTAGGAAAATTGACAGGGGAGAGTCAGTTGATGTGGTGTACCTCGACTTTCAGAAATCCTTCGACAAGGTCCCACATAGGAGATTAGTGGGCAAAATTAGGGCACATGGTATTGGGGGTAGGGTACTGACATGGATAGAAAATTGGTTGACAGACAGAAAGCAAAGAGTGGGGATAAATGGGTCCCTTTCGGAATGGCAGGCAGTGACCAGTGGGGTACCGCAAGGTTCGGTGCTGGGACCCCAGCTATTTACGATATACATTAATGACTTAGACGAAGGGATTAAAAGTACCATTAGCAAATTTGCAGATGATACTAAGCTGGGGGGTAGTGTGAATTGTGAGGAAGATGCAATAAGGCTGCAGGGTGACTTGGACAGGTTGTGTGAGTGGGCGGATACATGGCAGATGCAGTTTAATGTAGATAAGTGTGAGGTTATTCACTTTGGAAGTAAGAATAGAAAAGCAGATTATTATCTGAATGGTGTCAAGTTAGGAGGAGGGGGATTTCAACGAGATCTGCATCAGTCAATGAAAGGAAGCATGCAGGTACAGCAGGCAGTGAAGAAAGCCAATGGAATGTTGGCCTTCATAACAAGAGGAGTTGAGTATAGGAGCAAAGAGGTCCTTCTACAGTTGTACCGGGCCCTGGTGAGACCGCACCTGGAGTACTGTGTGCAGTTTTGGTCTCCAAATTTGAGGAAGGATATTCTTGCTATGGAGGGCGTGCAGCGTAGGTTCACTAGGTTAATTCCCGGAATGGCGGGACTGTCGTATGTTGAAAGGCTGGAGCGATTGGGCTTGTATACACTGGAATTTAGAAGGATGAGGGGGGGATCTTATTGAAACATATAAGATAATTAGGGGATTGGACACATTAGAGGCAGGAAACATGTTCCCAATGTTTGGGGAGTCCAGAACAAGGGGCCACAGTTTAAGAATAAGGGGTAGACCATTTAGAACGGAGATGAGGAAGAACTTTTTCAGTCAGAGAGTGGTGAAGGTGTGGAATTCTCTGCCTCAGAAGGCAATGGAGGCCAGTTCGTTGGATGCTTTCAAGAGAGAGCTGGATAGAGCTCTTAAGGATAGCGGAGTGAGGGGGTATGGGGGAAGGCAGGAACGGGGTACTGATTGAGAGTGATCAGCCATGATCGCATTGGATGGCGGTGCTGGCTCGAAGGGCTGAATGGCCTACTCCTGCACCTATTGTCTATTGTCTATTGTCTATTGTCTATTGTGCCGGAGAATGACTTCATTGCTGCATATTGAAAAATAGAGTTGCCATCCAGTAATTGCTCCCCCTCATCCTGTTCACCTTGCCTCCTTCACCTGAGTCTCCCCACCTTCTGCAGATTCCCCCCCTTGCCTTGGCAGCTGGCCGCGGCTGCTTTGACAAATAAGGGATAGACATGTCTGCGGAATGGCTTCTAGTTTGAGAAATCTCCTCACTGGTGCTGGAACTAATCCAACTCAGTCTGTGTACCCGGTTTAATTGAGGAAACTCCCGGTGTAAGAGCAATATTGAATGTACCTGCTGAGAACGCAACTCGCTTGTGGACTTGCCTAGCACCACATTGAAGACCGGTAAATATTTCACATCAGAGGTTTAAAAATGTCCTCGCTCCGAAGAATAATGCATCTGAGCATGTAAAATATTGCACTTCCTCCATCCTTTGCAAAAGCAATTTTAGGAGAAACCATGACAGTGACAGTGTAGGAAAATAACTGCAGATGCTGGTACAAATCGATGATATTTATTCACAAAATGCTGGAGTAACTCAGCAGGCCAGGCAGCATCTCAGGAGAGAAGGAATGTAGCAATGACATATTATTGTTATATTCACTGCACCCAGACTGTATATAAACTATTCACTGACAGTGTATACACCACTGTGGCAGTATATATACACCACAGTCTGGTTTGGGAACAGCTCTGCCCAGGACAGGAAGGCCCTGCGGAGAGTCGTTCATTCGGCAGAACGCATCATGGGAACTACACTCGCCCCCCTGCAGGACCTATACATCAGGAGGTGCAGATCCAGAGCAAGCAAGATTATGAGGGACCCCTACCACCCCAGCAACTGACTGTTCCAGCTGCTACGGTCAGGCAAACGCCTCCGCTGTCACGCTGTGACAACAGAGAGGATGAGACGGAGTTTCTTCCCACGGGCCATCAGGACTGTTAACTATTATAACTCCAGGGACTAAATTTTCTTTTCTGTATTAATTTTAATTTATATGCTGTAACTGTAACTTTTTTTTGCACAATCCGCAGGCATTGCCACTTTCATTTCACTGCACATCGTGTATGTGTATGTGACAAATAAACTTGACTTGACAGTAGAGCTGCCGCCTCACTGCATCGGAGACCCACGTTCGATCTTGACCACAGGTGCTGTCTGTGTGGAGTTTGCATGTTCTCCCCGCCACCACGTGGGTTTCCTCCAGGTGCCCTGGGTTGCATCTCACATCCCAAAGACGTGTGGGTTTGTAGGTTGATTGGCCTTTTGTAAATTGCTGCCAGTGGGCAGCAAATGGGAAAGTGGGATAAGATGGAACCGTTGTGAATTGATGATCGATGGTGAGCCTGGAATATGTGGGCTGAAGGACCTGTTGTCATGCTGTATCTCAAAACTAAACTAAACAGGATTCAGGATTCAGGATTCAGGATATCTTTATTTGTCATCCAAAAAACAAGTCTTTTGGACGAGATTTCGTCACCCACAGTCCAACAATAAGAGCAATAAAATAAGCAAATTACACAACCCCAACCAACACAAAACACAAAAAAAAAGAAACACCCATCACAGTGAGTCTCCTCCAGTCCCCTCCTCACTGTGATGGAAGGCCAGAATGTATTTTCTCTTCCCCTGCCGTCTTCTCCCGCGGTCAGGCTGTTGAAGTTGCCACGTTCCAGGCCACGCCGGACGGTGAAATGTCCGCGGCGGGCCGACCCAAGCCCCGCAATCCGGGGCGGGCGAACACGCTGCCGCTGCCGGAGCTCCCGATGTCGGCATCCACGCGGCCCGAGCCGAAGGAGAGTCGCAGCCGCTCCCGCAGCCTCCGATGACAGCCGGCTCCGCTGATGGTGAGTCCGGTCGGCTCCGCTGATGGTGAGTCCGGTCCGCGGGCTCTGCGAACCAGAGCCCTGGAGGCCGCTGGCTCCAGGAGTTGGGCCGATGGTAGGCCGCAGCAGGAACGGAGACAACACCCAGAAAACAATGGTCGGGTCTCCGTTCGGGAGGGACAAATTTACAATTTTACAGTCCGTCCGTCCCCCCCCACACACACATAGTACACAAACACAAAAAAACACGACATCACAGCTACAATTAAGACAAAAAAAACAACAAAAACACAAAGACAAACGGACCGCAGCTGCTTGGGCAGCGCCGCCATTTTGAGTTCAACTCAACTAAACCAATAAATTCTGCATGCAGGTGATATATGCATTATATTCATACATGCAATACAAATGTAAGATATACAGTATATACCACACACAGATGGCGTATGCAGGAAAGACTAAGATAATATACGCAACACACAGATTAAAAAATATTTGATACTTGCAAAATGCTGGAGTAACTCAGGGTCAGGCAGCATCTCTGGAGAAAAGGAACAGGAGATGTTTCGGATCAAGACCCTTCTTCAAATGGAGAGTCAGGGGAGAGGGAGAGAAACAGTTAGACAGGTACATGGGTCGGACAGGTTTAGAGGGATACGGGCCAAATGCAGGGAGGTGAGACGAGTGTAGATGGGGTATGTAGGTCGGTGCAAGCAAGTTTTACTCATTTTTCTGTTTAGAGATACAGCGCGGAAACAGGCCCTTCAGACCACCGAGTCCATGCCGACCACCAATCCACGCACTATCCCACACACACTGGGGACAATTTACGCATATAACAAGCCAATTAACCCACAAACCTGTGCGCTTTTGGAGTGTGGGAGAAAACCAAAGATCTCGGAGAAAACCCATGCAGGTCACGGACATTTCGTACAGACAGCGGCCGCATTCGGGATGGAACCCGGGTCTCCGGCGCTGCATGCGCTGTAAGGCAGCAACTCTACCGCCGTGCCACCGTGCCGCCCAAAGGGCTTCTTATTTCCATGCTGAATGACTATGACTCTAAGATATGGCACTATATATAGTAATAGCAGTACACACACCATACTAATATTTTACATACTTACTTTATGGTTAAGTGAGCAAGAAGAGGTAGAATTCACAGGTGGCTCAATTATCTTTGAAAATAATCATTGCCTTCTGCACTTTCGTGGAATGTTATATTTGCCACTTATCTTTCTCTAGCTGAATGTTGTTTCTATGTATCCTGACATGGGCTGCTGCAGTTAATGAGGAGTTTTAAATAGAATGAAATTATTTTTAAGCGCCTACGAGCACCAGAGTCCCGGGTCCGTTCCTGACTACAGGCATTGTCTGTATGGAGTTTGCTGGGATTTCTCCGAGATCTCCAGAATTCACCCACACTCCAAAGACGTACAGGTTTGTAGGTTGACTGGCTTGATATAATTGTAAATTGTCCGCAGTGTGTGTAGGGTTGTGTTAGTGTGCGGGGATCGCTGGTCGGCGCGGACTGGGTGGGCTAAAGGGCCCGTTTCCACGGTGTATCTCTAAACTAAACTAAACTAAACTAAACTAAACTAGTTTATGTGTAGGAAGGAACTGCAGATGTTGGTTTACACCAAAGATAGACACAAAATGCTGGAGTAACTCAGCGGGACAGGCAGCATCTCTGGATAGAAGGAATGGGCGACGTTTCGGGTCTGAAGAAGGGTCACGACCTGAAACGTCACCCATTCCGTCTCTCCAGAGATGCTGCCTGTCCCGTTGAGTTACTCCAGCCTTTTGTGTCTACCTTCGGCGTGCAAGTTATTGTTGACTAAACGCTGCTTTCTATGCTGTTACTTTTAATTGTTTTTATTTTCTTTAGAGATACAGCGCAGAAACACGCCCTTCGGCCCACCCGGTCCGCGACGCCCAGCGATCCCCGCACATTAACACTATCCTACACCCACTAGGGACAATTTTTACATTTGACCAGCCAATTAACCTACAAACCTGTACGTCTTTGGAGTGTGGGAGGAAACCGAAGATGTCGGAGAAAACCCACGCAGGTCACGGGGAGAATGTACAAACTCCATACAAATGGCGCCTGTAGTCAGGATCGAACCTGAGTCTCCGGCGCTGCATTCGCTGTAAGGCAGCAACTCTACCGCTGCGCCACCGTGCCGCCACTTTTCACTGCATTCCACCTATTTCCTCCGACTACCTTTTCTCCCTGTCTTGACAACAAGCTTAAACCACTTCAGACAACAGGCTTAAACCCCTCTTGTGGTGTCACTTGCCATTAATATTTTATAACTTCAGTCACTTCCCCTATTCCAAATTTCATATCCCACTATATTGCTATTTTATCATTTTCATGAACCCAGGAGAGAATTTATTATCCAATAAACTGAAAAATCATTACCCTTTTAAACTGATCTAAAGTTTTCCATTTGGTCCAACTTTACAGTATATTTTCATTTCATTTTGCATTTATTGAAGCCTTCTTTTCCATAAAGTATTTCACTGTTTTGTGTCCCTTCAAGACTGTACAAATTCAAGCAACTGGTTGAAGTATATTAATTATAATAAGTGCAACACTCTCAGACACGTTCATAGACATGAAAGATTTAGAGGCATATGGACCAAATGCAGTCAAATGGGGCTAGTGTAGATGGGGCATCTTGGTCGGTATGGGCAAGTTGGGCCGAATGGCCTGTATTTCCGTGCTGTATGACTCCCTGACTTTATGACTTGTCCGATGGAAAAATTATGTTCTACCTCGATTTCATCCCTGTGTGGTACCTCAGCTGCACGGAGGCAGAGAGGAAAGCTCTTCAGCGGGTAGTCCATAGAGCTCAGAGGACCATCGGAACACAGCTACCGGCCTTGGAGGGCATCTACAACAAACGATGCCTCAGAAAAGCCACCAGCATCCACAAAGACTCTTCACATCCCTGCAACAGTCTGTTCGAACTCCTTCCATCGGGCAGACGATACAAGGCCTTCTACGCCCGCACCTCCAGACTCAGGAACAGCTTCATCCCCAGGGCCATAGCCGCTATGAACCGGTCCTGCTGAGCCGGATGGTCACATCGCACAGTGATCCGGTACAGATCTACTTGCACTTTATTCTGTTTTAAAACTGTTCCAATTTGTTTCATTGGGTTGTTTAAATTAATACTGACTAGCTAATTAAATTATTGCATCGTGTGGGAGGCGCATTCCCAATCTCGTTGTACCCCTGTACAATGACAATAAAGATATATTGTATTGTATTATTGTATTGTATTGGGATTGTTCGGCTGACTATATATGTCCGTTGTTAGAGTTTTATTCCCAGGATAAATAACACTGTGTAGGAAATATCTAGAATAAACTTGTTTCTTTAAATTTAAATTATAGTTCCTCAAGTGTTGGAACTATTCTTTCCCATACTCCTGTGCCTCTTTGAATGGCACAGTGGTGTGGTGGTAGAGTTGCTGCCTTACAGCACCAAAGACCTGGTTCGATTCCGCCTACAGGTGCGGTCTGTACGGAGTTTGCACGTTCTCCCTGTGACCGCGTGGGTTTTCTCTGGGTGCACTGGTTTCCTGCCACACTCCAAAGATGTAGAGGTTTGTTGGTTGATTGACTTCTGTAAATTGTCCCCAGTGTGTGGGGTAGTGTATGGGGGTCCAGCCACATCACTGCTCCATGGCAGTCTGTGATCACTGGCTCTTTGGACTAAAGGAATCAGGGGATATGGGGAAAAAGCAGGAACAGGGTACTGATTTTGGATGATCAGCCATGATCATATAGAATGGTGGTGCTGGCTCGAAGGGCTGAATGGCCTCCTCCACCTACGCCTATTTTCTATGTTTCTGCAGCCTATCTAAAGCAAGAAGAAGGTATGCTTTATATCATCTTGGTGCCATCCTTGATCTTGGATCAGAATTATCTTATGTGTGAAGAAGAGTCTCGACCTGAAACATTCCTTTTATCTAGAGACGCTGCCTGTTCTGCTGAGTTATTCCAGCATGTTTGGTCTACCTTCGTGTAGACCAGCATCTGCAGGTCCTTCCTACTGATTATCTTATGTTTGGTGGTTAGATCTGAAATTCTGAACAAGATTGTACATTATCCTCCTTACCCACATCACGAATACCCCACATAACTCAAAAGGTTTTTTTTTACAAATAGCCGTAAGTACCAGAAGGTATGAGGTGAGAAGATTAGAAGGACTGTCAGCTCAGCTGCTCGATATCACGGCTGATCCTTCAGCTTATCTACTTTCCTGCTTGATCCCTGTATCTCCCCGTCTCCAGTTGAATCCATAAGTGTATTAACCTCAGCTTCAAAGTTACTCAGTAAATGATCATTTGCAGATCTCTGAGATAGAGAATTCCTAAGATTTACAGTTCACTCGCCGAAGAAGCTAGTCCATATCTCAGTTTAATGCCCTTGACCTTTTATCCTAAGGAGATTTCAAAAAGAAGCTTTCAGCTCGATCCAGAATACGGAGGGAGGGGGAATAATAATGGAATTAGCGTTGATTGATTCTTGATTATTTGTACAACCCTGGTGTATCAAAGGTCCTGTCTCCATGCAATATGACTGCACTATGTTAGGGACAACCACGCATCCACACTTAACAGAGGGCAAGGAAGATATTCCTCATTGAAACATGCAGAATAGTGAATGGCTTGGACTGAGTGGATGTGGAGAGGATGTTTCCACAAGTGGGAGAGTCTAGGATTAGAGGTCACGGCCTCAGGACGTTCCTTTAGGAAGGAGAAGAGGCGGAATTTCCTAAATCAGAGGGTGGTGAATCTGTGCCATTCTTTGCCACAGAAAGGTTGTGGAGGTGAGGTCAATGTGGGGGGGGGGGGGGGGGGGGGTGAACACTCATGAAGCATCTGGCCCTGATGGCTTCCCTCATTGTGATCTTAAAACTTGTGCAGACCAACTGACTGGAGTAGACATCTTCAACTTCTCATGACTGAGAGAGAGAGAGAGAGAGAGAGAGAGAGAGAGAGAGAGAGAGAGAGAGAGAGAGAGAGAGAGAGAGAGAGAGAGAGAGAGAATGTTTAGGGTTGGTGAACTGTGCTCATAAATTTTAAATCCGTTTCTTTTTTGGCAAACTCTGCTTGAGTAGAATAGCTTGACCTTTCCCCACGCAGTTTCCGGATAGCAGAGGTCTTCACGGCCAACTACCCTGTCTATCTCCCGCCAGCACACCTGGAACTTGCCCTCAGTCCCACAACTGAACCACTGAAGCAGCAGTAAATGACTCAATTAATGCCGCGCTCTAGTCTGCTCATTAAAAAATCTTTAGGCTCTAATACACCATCCCCGTGAGCCCTGAATAGACGTTGTGTGTGTTGCCTTTTCAAATGCAGATCCCATTATACTACACTCTGCTATGCTCTACAAAAAAAACCTCTTATTAGATTTGTCATGCACAGTTTCTCTTTTGTAAGAGCATGTTGACTCTGTCTAATCACATATAGCTTTTGAATTGCCCTGTTAACAATTCTATAAGAGTGGAATACATTTGTTTATTTCGGTCACGTGTGCAGTGTAGGGAATACAGTGAAAGATACAGATGCTTTGAGTTTTGTCCAGCCTAATTATACTATACATTAACACATTCATGTATGCACATTGATGTATTCAAGAGAGAGAGTTAGATAGAGCTCTTAGGGCTAATGGAATCAAGGAATATGGGGAGAAAGCAGGGATGGGGTACTGATTTTGGATGTTCAACCATGTCATATTGAATGGCGCTGCTAGCTCGAAGGGCCGAATGGCCTACTCCTGCACCTATTTTCTCTGTTTCTATGTTTCTAATCAGGCCCACACAGAATCACAACAGAGATAAACACCAGAGTGCAGAATATGGTGTTATGACCAAACATTTTCAGAGAAAGCGCAGGTAAAAAAAAAATGCAAATGCTGCAATAGGGTAGGTTGGGAGATGGGGAGGTAATAGCAGGGAGGAGGCTGTTGCTGAATCTGGTGGTGCGTGCTTCCTAGCTTTTGTATCATCTGCGGTTTCTTTACAACTGATAGGAATGAATGAATGAATGAATAAATGAATGAATGAATGAATGAATGAATGAATGGATGAATGAATGAATGAATGAATGAATGAATGAATGAATGAATGAATGAATGAATGAATGAATGGATGTCTCATTGTCACATGTGACAAGTCCCAGTGAGATTCTTTGCTTGCACAACCAGGGTGTGCAAATAGTCGCCACATAAAGGGCGCTGGCAAAGTTACAAAGGTTACAGTTGCCACGTTCCTTCGTTGTTCAACCCATGAAGTGCCATGTATCATATGCTACATTCCAATCTATTGGATCTGCTCCAGAACTTGGGTGGTTTGGAAGATCACTGCAAAAGTATTCACTTTTGTGAATGCCTACCATTTTGTTACCAACACTGCATTCATATTCATGGTATTTTAACAGTTATTAATTCCTTTTTATCTCAGGTATCTCCAGTGAAAGCAAAATCAGTGTTCCAGTGAAAGCAAAATCAAATAGAAACATAGAAAC
This sequence comes from Rhinoraja longicauda, assembly GCF_053455715.1. NCBI lineage: Eukaryota > Metazoa > Chordata > Chondrichthyes > Rajiformes > Arhynchobatidae > Rhinoraja > Rhinoraja longicauda. The sequence goes on from NC_135984.1 coordinate 26,011,313, forward strand.
ATAAGAAAAATAGGTGCAGGAGTAGGCCATTCAGCCCTTCGAGCCAGCATCACCATTCAATATGATCATGGCTGGTCATCTAAAATCAGTACCCTGTTCCTGCTTTTTCTCCATATCCATTGATTCCTTTAGCCCTGAGAGCTAAATCTAACTCTCTCTTGAAAACATCCAGTGAATTGGCCTCCACTGCCTTCTGTGGCAGAGAAGTCCACAGATTCACGACTCTCTGGGTGAAAACGTTTTTCCTCACCTCATTTTATTCATATCAGAGGAAGGATATACTGGCTCTGGAGAGGGTCCAGAGGAGGTTGACAAGAATGATCCCAGGAATGAGTGGGTTAACATATGATGAGCGTTTGCCCACATTGGGCCTGTACTCACTGGAGTTTAGATGGATGAGGGGAACCTCATTGAATCTTACCAAATAGTGAAAGGCTTGGATAGAGTGGATGTGGAGAGGCTGTTCCCACTAGTGGGAGAGTCTCGGACCAGAGGTTAAATTCCTCAGAATTAAAGGACGTTCCTTTAAGAAGGAGATAGAGGAATTTATTTAGTCAGATGATGATGATGAATTTGTGGAATTCTTTGCCACAGATGGCAGTGGAGGCCAAGTCAATTGATATTTTTAAGGCAGAGATAGATAGATACTTAATACAGGTGGCAGGTGTAATGGGGAGAAGGCGGGAGAATGGGGTTAAGAGGGAGAGGTAAATCAGCCGTGAATGATTGGCAGAGCAGACTTGATGGGCCGAATGGCCTAATTCTGCTCTTTCACTTATGAGCTTATGACATTGTGACCTGTTGTGCTGGTAGGCAAATTGTAAAGGGCTGAGGTTCTTGTTGATGGATACAAAATGCTGGAGTAACTCAGCGGGTCAGGCAGCATCTGTGGAGAGAAAGAATGGGTGACATTTTGGTTTGAGACCCTTCTTCAGAACTCCTACCTCGTTGAGGTAGGAGTTGATATGCGATGCAATCAATCTCTCAAAGCACTTCATCACCACGGACGTTAGTGCCAGTGGTCGATAGTCGTTGTGGCACGTCACCTTACTCTCCTTGGTGTCCTCTTAAAGCAGGTGGGAACCTCAGGCCTCAGTAACGAGAGGTTGAATAGTCCACAAAAACTCCAGCCAGTTGGCCTGCACAGGTTTTAAGAACACGACCAGGTGGACCATCAGGGCCAGATGCTTCCTGAGGGTTCACCCATTGACCTCACCTCCACAACCTTTCTGTGGCAAAGAATGACACAGATTCACCACCCTCTGATTTGAGAAATTCCGCCTCTTCTCCTTCCAAAAGGAATGTCCTGAGGCTGTGACCTCCAAAGAGAGGTTGAAGATATCGGCAAAAACTCCAGCCAGTTGGTCTGCACCAGTTTTAAGAACACCACCAGGTACAGATGCTCTCAGAAGGTTCACCGCTCTGAAGGATCTCCTGTCACTGTGACTCTAATACCATATGGGGGCTCTGAAAGGCACATCAGTGATCTCCCTATCAAACATTGCGCTCGTCAGGGAGTGATGCTTTGCTGTCCCTTGAGCATCTCCTGAGTTCACCTTGCAGGAGGTGATGGGCATTCAAGCAGTGATGCCGCAGTTGCCAAGCATCCGACCCATCTTACAACTTTGACCAAAAGTCCCTTTTGGCCTTTTTGCTGGCCTCATCAAGGTCGCACGTGGACTTGTTGTTTACCCCTGCCTCGCCAGACAAATGCCCGGCATCCGAACCTCGGTAGGATGTGGATCTACTGGTTCATCCAAGGTTCCTGGTTGGGAAAGACTCGGACAGCCTTCGTCGGAACACTACTCCTCCACGCATTCCCTTACGAAGTGGCAGAAGGGACATGTGTGAAAGGGGAGGGGGAAAGTGGTGCAGTATTGCAGGAGAAATGGGCGCGCATGAAGGTGGGGCCAGAGAGTGAGTTTACCCCTTTAACAATGAGGGTAAACATGTCTCTCCCTACCTCAATATAAATTGCATTTTATTATATGTATTCTTCCACAGGGAATCTCTTGCGATGAGATGAATGATTAAATCCGTTTCATCACACGCGGCAGGATCTCAATTAGCCTGTGATGCTCCAGGCTATATACTCCAGGAATCAGCTACAATCTCAACCTTCTCATTGCACTTGCCAATTTGTTTTGTCACAAATATCAACTGTACTCACCACTAGGGTTGCCAACTGTCCCGTATTAGATACATAGAAACATAGCAACATTGAAAATAGGTGCAGGAGGAGGCCATTTGGCCCTTCGAGCCAGCACCGCCATTCATTGTGATCATGGCTGATCGTCCACAATCAGTAACCTGTGCCCAACTTCTCCCCATATCCCTTGATTCCACTAGCCCCCAGAGATCTATCTAACTCTCTCTGAAATTCATCCAGTGATTTGGCCTCCACTGCCCTCTGTGGCAGAGAATTCCACAAATTCACAACTCTCTGGGTGAAAAAGTTCCTTCTCACCTCAGCTTTAAATGGCCTCCCCTTTATTCTAAGACTATGTCCCCTGGTTCTGGACTCGCCCAACATTGGGAACCTTTTTCCTGCATCTAGCTTGTCGAGTCCTTTTATAATTTTATATGTCTCTATAAGATCCCCTCCCATCCTTCTAAACTCTAGTGAATACAAGCCTAGTCTTTTCAATCTTTCCTCATATGACAGTCCCGCCATCCCAGGGATCAATCTCGTGAACCTACGCTGCACTGCCTCAATTACAAGGATGTCCTTCCTCAAGTTAGGAGGTCAAAACTGTACACAATACTCCAGATGTGATCTCACCAGAGCCCGAAACAATTACAGAAGAACTTCTTTACTCCTATACTGAAATCCCCTTGTAATGAAGGACAACATGCCATTAGCTTTCTTCACTGCCTGCTGTACCTGCATGCCAACTTTCAGTGACTGGTGTACAAGAACACCCAGGTCTCGCTGCACTTCCCCCTTACCTAACCTGACACCATTAAGATAATAATCTGCCTCCTTGTTTTTGCCGCCAAAGTGGATAACCTCACATTTATCTATATTATACTGCATCTGCCACACATCTGCCCACTCACTCAACCTGTCCAGGTCACCCTGCAACCTCCTAACATCCTCTTCGCAGTTCACTCTGCCACCCAGCTTTGTGTCATCTGCAAACTTACTAGTGTTACTTCTAATTCCTTCATCCAAATCATTAATATATATGGTAAACAGTTGCGGCCCCAACACCGAGCCTTGCGGCACTCCACTCGCCACTGCCTGCCATTCTGAAAAGGACCCGTTTACTCCTACACTTTGCTTCCTGTCTGCCAACCAATTCTGTATTCATGTCAACACCCTACCCCCAATACCATGTGCTCTAATTTTGCTTACCAATCTCCCGTTTGGGACCTTATCAAAGGCTTTCTGAAAGTCTAGATACACTACATCCACTGGCTAGATACACTTCATCCATTTTACTTGTCACATCCTCAATAAATTCCAGAAAATTAGTCAAGCATGATTTCCCTTTCATGAATCCATGCTGACTTGGACTATAAGAAAATAACTGCAGATGCTGGTACAAATCGATTTATTCACAAAATGCTGGAGTAACTCATCAGGTCAGGCAGCATCTCGGGAGAGAAGGAATGGGTGACGTTTCGGGTCGAGACCCTTCTTCAGACTGATGTCGGGGGTGGGACAAAGGAAGGATATAGGTGGAGACAGGAAGATAGAGGGAGATCTGGGAAGGAGGAGGGGAAGGGAGGGACAGAGGAGCTATCTGAAGTTGGAGAAGTCGACGTTCATACCACCGGGCCGCAAACTGCCCAGGCGAAATATGAGGTGCTGCTCCTCCAACTTCCGGCGGGCCTCACCATGGCACTGGAGGAGGCCCATGACAGAGAGGTCAGACTGGGAATGGGAGGGGGAGTTAAAGTGCTGGGCCACCGGGAGATCAGTTGCGTTAATGCGGACCGAGCGCAGGTGTTCAGCGAAGCGATCGCCGAGCCTGCGCTTGGTTTCGCCGATATAGATACGTTGACTTGGACTTATCCTTTTACTGTTATCCAAATGCGCCATTATTACCTCTTTAATAATTGACTCCAGCATCTTCCCCACCACCGATGTCAGGCTAACTGGTCTGTAATTCCCCGTTTTCTCTCTCGCTCCTTTTTTGAAAAGTGGGATAACATTAGCTATCCTCCAATCCACAGGAACTGATCCTAAATCTATTGAACATTGGAAAATGATCACCAATGTGACCTCTATTTCAAGAGCCACCTCCCTAAGTACCTTGGGATGCAGACCATCAGGCCCTGGGGATTTATCAACCTTCAGTCTCATCAGTCTACCCAATACTATTTCTCGCCTAATGCAAATTTCTTTCAGTTCCTCTATCTCCCTAGATCCTCTGTCCTCCAGTACATCTGGGAGATTGTTTGTGTCTTCCTTAGTGAAGACAGATCCAAAGTACCTGCTCAACTCTTCTGCCATTTCCTTGTTACCCATAATAATTTCACCCGTGTCTGCCTTCAAGGGACCCACATTTGTCTTTTTCTCTTAACATACCTAAAGAAGCTTTTACTGTCCTTCTTTATATTCTTGGCCAGCTTCCCCTCGTACTTCATCTTTTCAGCCCGTGTTGCCTCTTTTGTTACCTTCTGTTGTCCTTTGAAAGTTTCCCAATCCTCTGGCTTCCCGCTACTCTTTGCTGTGTTATACATCTTTTCTTTTAGTTTTATTCCATCCCTAACTTCCCTTGTCAGCCACGGTTGCCTCCTACTCCCCATAGAATCTTTCTTCCTCTTTAGAATGAAATGATCCTGTATCTTCTGGATTATGCCCAGAAATTCCTGCCATTGCTGTTCCATCGTCATTCCTGCTAGGATCCCTTTCCAGTTGACCTTGGCCAGCTCCTCTCTCATGCCTTCATAGTCCCCTTTGTTCAACTGCAACACTGACACTTCCGATTTAACCTTCTCCCTCTCAAATTGCAGATTAAAACTAATCATATTATGATCACTACCTCCAAGCAGCTCCTTTACCTTGAGTTCTCTTATCAAATCTGGTTCATTGGACAACACTAAATCCAGAATTGCCTTTTCTCTGGTAGGCTCCATTACAAGCTGCTCTAAGAATCCATCTCGGAGGCACTCTACAAACTCTCTTTCTTGGGGTCGAGAACCAACCTGATTTTCCCAGTCTACCTGCATATTGAAATCCCCCATCACGACAGTGGCATTACCTTTGTTACATGCCAGCTTTAACTCCTGCTGCATCTTACACCCTACATCCGGGCTACTGTTTGGGGGTCTGTAGATAACTCCAATTAGTGTCTTCTTACCTTTACAATTCCTCAACTCAATCCACAGTGACTCTACCTCGTCAGTCTCTATGTTACTCCTCGCAAGGGACTGAATTTTGTCCCTCACCAACAGAGCTGCCCCACCGCCTCTGCCCACCTGCCTGTCCTGTCTATAGGATGTATAACCCTGAATATTAAGTTCCCAGGCCCGATCCTCCTGCAGCCACGTCTCTGTAATCCCCACAATGTCATATCTACCAACCTCTAACTGAGCCTCAAGCTCATCTACTTTACTTCTTATACTTCGTGCATTCATAGACAATACTTTTAATTCTTTACTCATCTCACCCTTCACACCGATCCCTATTACACGTGGCCATTCTCTCCTATCCCTTTGTGAGCTTTCTTTCCCGTTAATTCCGGGGTCATTAACTATCCCTTTACTCTCTTTCCCTTTAACTCCATCCTTGACTATCCCATTTGACCCCCCCCCCCATTTAGTTTAAAACCACCCGTGTAGCAGTGGCAAACCTGCCTGCCAGAATGCTGGTCCCCCGCCTGTTAAGGTGCAGTCCGTCCCTTTTGTACAATTCCCCCTTACCCCAAAACAGATCCCAGTGGTCTAAGAATCTAAATCCCTGCCCCAAGCACCATTTCCTCAGCCACACATTCAGGTCCTGTATCTCCCTGTTCCTGCCCTCACCAGCACGAGGAACTGGAAGCAAACCGGAGTTAACCACCCTGGAGGTCCTGCTTTTCAGCATTTTTCCGAGCTCTCTAAAGTCACGCTGCAGAATATTCATCCTCTTCTTTCCGACGTCGTTTGTGCCGACATGCACTACCACTTCCGGCTGTTCACCCTTGAGGATTTTCTGCACTCTGTCCGTGACATCCTGGATCCTGGCACCAGGGAGGCAGCACAATATCCTCAAATCCCGCCTGTTGCCGCAGAAACCCCTGTCCGTACCTCTCACAATGGAGTCCCCTACTACCACGGCGTTGCCTGACGTCGGCCTCTTTGGTTTTGGCTCAACAGCACGTTTTGCTTTGCAAACCAGTCTGCCACTCAGTGTGGTAACGTCTTCTGTCCCGACAGCTTCCAAGTGGGTGAACCTGTTCTCAAGAGGCACAACACCTGGGGACCCTTGCACTCCAAGTTTCCTTCCCTTTCTCACCATCACCCTCCTTCTTTCTTCCAGTACCTTCGGTGTAACAATCTCACTGTAGGATTTGTCCAGGAATAACTCAGTTAATCAGACAAACCTGAGGTCAACCGTTAGTCGGGACATCCCGTATTTTGGGCTGAATTTGTTTGTCCCGTACAGGACCGCCCTTGTCCCTTATGAGTAGGGTTGCCAACTTCCTCACTCCCAAATACGGGACAAAGGGTGACGTCATCGCCCCGCGCCCCACGTGACCTCACCCAGCCAGTGGCCACGTGCTCCCGCTCCACCAATGGCGGCCGCCCCGGGCCAGGCCGTTATGAAATGCATTAAACCCGGTCTACCAAGCAGTCTTGACCTACTGCAGTTCACCAACAGGCCCATGGCTAATGCCTCCCCCCTGGCCCTACACTCATCCCTGGAACACCAGGATTAAAGAGACATCCAACTTCTATTCATAGACTACAGCTCTGCCTTTAATACCATTACACCATTCGAGCTGTCACGGATGTTTCTACTTGAGAAAATAAGACTCGGACACGGAGTAGGCTCTCTTCACCAGTCTTTATTAGCGTGGTATCACGCGGAACTCAGCTCTCTAAAGGGAGGTAACTACAGTTCCGAAGTAGGACAGAATCTAAGGTCCTTTATACAACGTGGTACACCATAACTCATCCGGTACAATCTAACCCTGATAACAAGCTACACAATGTGCCAGTCAGCACATTCCTTGAGTAAACTTAAACACAGGGTACGGTTACACCTGGGACTAGATAAGAACAACACTCACTTCTTCTTCACACAAACCTTGCGACCATTTATTAAACAATTAAGCAAGCCAGTCTCCTAAGCAAGACACACACCAGGATTAACCCTTTCACAGCCGAATTTCTTCCACGCAAGCTAATCACCAAACACGTGGGACTTGGAGTCCACACTCGTCTCTGCAACTGAATCCATGCCTTCCTGACCAACAGACCACAATCGGTGAGACAATAGACAATAGACAATAGGTGCAGGAGGAGGCCATTCGGCCCTTTGAGCCAGCACCGCCATTCAATGTGATCATGGCTGATCATTCTCAATCAGTGCCCCGTTCCTGCCTTCTCCCCATACCCCCTGACTCCGCTATCCTTAAGAGCTCTATCTAGCTCTCTCTTGAATGCATCCAGAGAATTGGCCCCCACTGCCTTCTGAGGCAGAGAATTCCACAGATTCACAACTCTCTGACTGAAAAGGTTTTTCCTCATCTCAGTTCTAAATGGCCTACCCCTTATTCTTAAACTGCGGCCCATTATTCTGGACTCCCCCAACATTGGGAACATGTGAGGATAGGGGACAAATCATCCTCCACGATAATCATCCATAAGGATGCATTCTTAACCCCTTTCTCTACTCCTTAGACACCCACAACTATGCAGCCAAGTACAAATCCAATTGAATCCACACATTCGTAGACGACACCACCCTTGTGGGCCGGATATTCAATAATGATGAGACGGAGCACAGGAAGGAGATTGAGAACCTCGTGTCCTGGCATCAAGGCAATGACCTTTCTCTCAATGTCAGCAAGACAAAGGATGGACTTCAGGAGGTGAAGCTGTACACGTACCCCAGTATACAATGATGGTGCCAAGGTGGAGATGGTTGAAAGCTTGGAGTTCCTGGGATTCTATATCACCACCATCTTGTCCTGCATCACCCATTTTGAAGCAATGGCCACAAAAGCACACCAAAGTATCTACCTCCTTAACATATAACATATAACATATAACAACTACAGCATGGAAACAGGCCTGTCCGGCCCTACCAGTCCACGCCGACCATTCTCCCTGACCTAGTCTCATCTACCTGCACTCAGACCATAACCCTCTAATCCCCTCTTATCCATATACCTATCCAATTTACTCTTAAATAATAAAATCGAGCCAGCCTCCACCACTTCCACCGGAAGCCCATTCCATACAGCCACAACCCTCTGAGTAAAGAAGTTCCCCCTCATGTTACCCCTAAACCTTTGTCCCTCAATTCTGAAGCTATGTCCCCTTGTTGGAATCTTCCCCACTCTCAAAGGGAAAAGCCTACCCACGTCAACTCTGTCCGTCCCTCTCAAAATTTTAAAAACCTCTATCAAATCCCCCCTCAACCTTCTACGCTCCAAAGAATAAAGACCCAACCTGTTCAACCTCTCTCTGTAGCCTAAGTGCTGAAACCCAGGCAACATTCTAGTAAATCTCCTCTGTACCCTCTCCATTTTGTCGACATCCTTCCTATAATTTGGCGACCAGAACTGCACACCATACTCCAGATTCGGCCTCACCAATGCCCTGTACAATTTCAACATTACATCCCAACTTCTATACTCGATGCTCTGATTTATAAAGGCAAGCATACCAAACGCCTTCTTCACCACCCTATCCACATGAGATTCCACCTTCAGGGAACAATGCACAGTTATTCCCAGATCCCTCTGTTCCACTGCATTCCTCAATTCCCTACCATTTACCCTGTACGTCCTATTTTGATTTGTCCTACCAAAATGCAGCACCTCACACTTATCAGCATTAAACTCCATCTGCCATCTTTCAGCCCACCCTTCCAAAAGGCCCAAGTCTCTCTGTAGACTTTGAAAATCTACCTCACTATCAACTACTCCACCTATCTTAGTATCATCTGCATATTTACTAATCCAATTTGCCACACCATCATCCAGATCATTAATGTAAATGACAAACAACAGTGGACCCAACACAGATCCTTAGAAGGGTTAGGAAATTTGGCATGAACCCTACAACTCTCACCATCCTCTACAGACGCCGTGTACAAAATATTTTATCGGGATGCAACACAGCTTGGTTTGGGAACAGCTCCATCCGAGACCGCAAGAAATTGCAGCGAATTGTGAACGCAGCCCTGACCATCACACAAACCAACCTCTCTTCCATTGATTTCATTCACACCTCATGCTGCCTCGGCAAGGCCAGCAGCATAATCAAGGATGAGTCTCACTCTGGTCACTCCCTCTTCTCCTCTCTCCCATCAGGCAAGAGGTACAGAATTGTGAAAACGCACACCTCCAGATTCATGGACAGTTTCTCCATAGCTGTTATCAGGCAACTGAACCGTCCTATCTCCAACTAGAGAGCGGTACTGAGGTACTATCTGCCTCATTGGAGACCTTCAAACAATCAGCCTTTACTGGACTTTATCTTGCACTAAACATTATTCCTTTTGTCATGTATCTGTACACTGTTGATGGTTTGATTGTAATCCCGCATGGTCTTTCCGCTGACTGGTTAGCACGCTACAAAAGCTTTTTACTGTACCTCGGTAGACACGGTGGCGCAGCGGTGGAGTTGGTGCCTTACAGCGAATGTAGCGCGGAGAGCCGGGTTCGATCCCGACCACGGGCGCTGTCTGTACGGAGTTTGTACGTTCTCCCCGTGACCTGCGTGGGTTTTCTCCGAGATCTTCAGTTTCCTCCCACACTTCAAAGACGTACAGGTTTATAGGTTAATTGGCTTGGTAAATGTAAAAAAAATTGTACCTAGTAATAATGATAATAATAATAATACATTTATTTTATATAGCGCTTTTCAAGATACTCAAAGACACTTCACAAAGCAAACAAGACATAAAAACAAACAAACAAACAAAAGATTTGTCCTGACGGAGAAGCGGCGAACAAACAGCGCCAGCGTCCTCTCACGTCAGGGTCCGGCAGTAAACAAACAGCGCCAGCGTCCTCTCACGTCAGGGTCCGGCAGGAAACAATAAAGAACACAAGACACACAATTACAATTTAACACAAACAACCATCACAGAGATTGCTCCAGGCACACCCTCACTGTGATGGAAGGCAAAGTAGGATAGTGTTAGTGTGCGGGGATCGCTGGACGGTGTGGACCCGGTGGGCCGAAAGGGCCTGTTTCCATGCTGTATCTCTAAACTAAACTAAACTAAACTAACTAATTAATATCTGACAATAAAAAAACTATTGACCATTGAGCATTATTAGTTTAGATTTAGATTTAGAGATACAGCGCAGAAACAGGCCCTTCGGCCCACCGGGTCCGTGCCACCCAGCGATTCCCACACATTAACACTATTCTACACCCACTAGGGACAATTTTTATATTTGCCCAGTCAATTAACCTACATACCGGCACGTCTTTGGAGTGTGGGAGGAAACCGAAGATCTCGGAGAAAACCCACGCAGGTCACGGGGAGAACGTACAAACTCCATACAGACGGCGCCCGTAGTCAGGATCGAACCTGAGTCTCCGGCACTGAATTCGCTGTAAGGCAGCAACTCTACCGCTGCGCCACCGTGCCACCATTGAGCTGCAGCAGGCAGATAGCGCCAGTGTATGAGCTCACTCAAAGGCTATCGTGGACTCTTCAATTGGAGTTAACCAAAGGGATGGCCATCAAACTCAAAATCAGCACTCTCCCACATCTTCATCCAACAGCAAGGGTTTGTGGTGACACCCTAGATATATCATATATCATATCATATCATATCATATCATATCATGTATATACAGCCGGAAACAGGCCTTTTCGGCCCTCCAAGTCCGTGCCGCCCAGTGATCCCCGTACATTAACACTATCCTACACCCACTAGGGACAATTTTTACATTTACCCAGCCAATTAACCTACATACCTGTACGTCTTTGGACGCCACTCTCTTTGCACAGAAACCACACTTATTTCAGCAGACGTGGAAGCCACCTCTGCCTTCATTGATCTAACACAGTCTTTGGTTAATTTCGTAAATTGTGGGGAAATCAAGATCTCATATCCAAACCACAACTCATGGTCTACCTGTCAGCCATAATCACTCCCCTCCTGAGATCAGTTGCAGTTATATAAGATGTTGGTGAGGCTGCATTTAGATTATTGTGTTCAGTTCTGGGCACCAGGTTACAGGAAAGATGGAGTCAAGCTGAAAAGGGTGCAGAGAAGATTTACAAGGATGTTGCCAGGACTCAAGGGAATGAGCTATGGGGAGAGGTTGAGCAGGCTGGGACACTGTTCCTTGTAGCGCATGAAGATGAGGGGTGATCTTATAGAGGTGTACAAAATCATGGAAGGAATAGATTGGGTAAACACACACAGCATCTTTGCCCAGAGTAGGGGAATCGAGAACCAGATGACATAGGTTTAAGGTGAGGGGGGAAAGATTTAACAGGAAACTGAGAAGTAACTATTTCTGCCGGAGGAGGTAGTTGAGGCAGGCACTGTCGTAATGGTTAAGAAACATTTAGACAGGTATATTTAGATAGGGTAGGTTCAGAGGGATATATTATAAGATCATATGATCATAAGTGATAGGAATAAAATTAGGCCATTCGGCCCATCAAGTTTACTCCGCCATTCAATCATGGCTGAACTATCTCTCCCTCCTCACCCCATTCTCCTGCTTTCTCCTCATAACCTCTGACACCCGCACCATATATGGGCCAAAGTGGTTCGCGAAGGTGGGACTAGTGTAGGTGGGACATGTTGGGTGGCGTGTGCAAGTTGGGCCAAAAGGCCTGTTTCCACATTGTATGAATCTAAGACCCGATCTGGTCTATCTACAGGAGGCCCCTCATGGAAAGAGACCACAAAATCTTCTGGACTTCCTGGCAGGATAAGCAAATCGACATTAGTGTGCGCTTCTGGACCAACAACCCGTGGCTCTCTACCCTTTTCCACAGGTGGGAAGACTATGTCATTGGCTTCAGACTACTGAGTCACCTGGTCTATTCTGAGCTCCGTCACAGGATGAGATTCCCAGGTGGAGGAGGAAACGAAGCAGCTGCAGTCCTCGTTTCTACGTTGTGCTTGCTTTATACCCTGTTGTACCAGCAATGAAGTCGCACACGTATAGTTTAGAGATACAGCGCAAAAACAGGCCCTTCGTCCCACCATGTCTCGACCGACCAGCGATCCATGCACATTAACACTATCCTACACATACTGGGGACAATTTACACACATTTCAAGCCAATTAACCTACAAACCTGTACGTCTTTAGAGCATGGGAGAAAACCGAAGATCTCGAAGAAAACCCACGCGGGTCATGGGGAGAACGTACAAACTCCGAACAGACAGCACTGCCGAACAGTCGAGATCGAACCCGGGTCTCTGGCGCTGTAAGCGATGTAAGGCAGCAACTCTACTGTTGCGCCACCGTGCCGCCCTTAAATGCACACATTTTGTGCTGTTCATTGTATTGTGTTAGTCTTGCGCTACCTTGTTGTTGCCATTTAGCTGTGATGGACTACTCTGCAGTTCAGAAGTAACTCAGTTGCCGTGATATCATGAAACACACCATACAAAGATTCAGTCTTGACCATGGATGCTGTCTGTGTGGTGTTTGCACGTTCTCCCTGTGACCACATGGGTGCTCTAGTTTCTTCTCACATCCCAAAGCTATGTGTGTTTATGGGTTAATTCATGTTCATAAGTTCTAGGAGCAGAATGAGGCCGTTCGGCCCATCAAGTCTACTCCGCCATTCAATCATGGCTGATCTATCTTTCCCTCTCAACCCCATTCTCCTGCCTTCTCCCAATAACCCCTGACACCCGCACTAAACAAGAATCTGTCAATCTCCGCCTTAAAAATATCCATTGACTTCTGTGGCAGTGAATCCCACAGACTCACCACCTAATTGCCCCTAATGTGTCAGGAGAGGAATGAGAAATGGGGCTGGTCAGCACGCAACAAAAGCTTTTCACTGTACCTCGACACACGTGACAATAAACTAAACTGAGCTGAAACTAGTGTGAATGGGTGATCGATGATCAGTGTGGACTCGGTGGGCAGAAGGACCTGTTTCCGTGCTGTTTCTTTCAATCAATCAATCACATTAACCTTCCTTTCCAGATTTGGGACATTATGAATCTAAGGCTGAAAGTTTGGAAGGGTTTGTGACGGATTGGAGCAGCCAGGGATTTGCGAACGGAGTCAGACAGCAGGAAATGAACTACAGCCGGAGATAAAATTTAATAGAGGCAAGAGGAAGGATTGCCCATTAGAATGAAAAATGGTCAAATACTTGTACAATGGATGATGTGGAAATTGCAATTGAAGTGGAAACAGATCTGGGCTGATAGTACACTTGATATTTAACATGTCAAATCATTCTGGAGCAACTATAAAGCAAATAGATTGCCGGACGGTATTGTGAATCAGTGGGGTAGCAAGTGATGGGTGTCGTGTCTCAGTGTGACCAAAGTTACCCTCGGGGTCCTTCATGAGGGCAGTCAAGACCAGGCAAGACAGGTGAGCTGAGGAAACACAAGCGGAATCTTGTGCTGAAAGATTTACGAACGTTTTGGCATTCTCAGCTCCGAGCAAAGACGGCAGGGAGGTGCTGAAGAGACGGGGTGGAAAAAGTGTACTCCATTGCTTCAGTACTGCTTCAGCATCGTTTCGAGATTCAGCGTGGAAACAGGCTCCTCGGCCCGCCGAGTCCACACATATCATTGATCAACCGTTCACACTAGTCCTAAGCGGCACGGTGGCGCAGCGGTAGAGTTACTGCCTTACAGCGAATGCAGCGCCGGAGACTCAGGTTCAATCCCGACTACGGGCGCCGTCTGTACGGAGTTTGTACGTTCTCCCCGCGACCTGTGTGGGTTTCCTCCGAGATCTTCGGTTTCCTTCCACTCTCCAAAGACGTACAGGTATGTATGTTAATTGGCTGGGCAAATGTTAAAAAATTGTCCCTAGTGTGTGTAGGATATTGTTAATGTGCGGGGATCGCTGGGCGGCGCGGACCCAGTGGGCCGAAGGGCCTGTTTCCGAGCTGTATCTCTAAAAAAAATTAAAAAATGCTATTCGACTTTCTTATCCACATTTGGGACCATTTACAGAGGTCAATTCACCCACAAACCTTTTTGTAAAGTTTTTTTTTAGTTTAGGTACAGTGAAAAGCAATTGTTGCACGCTAACCAGTCAGCGGAAAGAAACAACACGATTACCTGCATGTCCTTGGGATGTGGGAGGATATCCGCCTGGTCACAAGAAGAATGTGCAAACTCTACTCAGACAACACCCAGAGATCTGGGTCACCTGCACACTCATTCTATGTTACCACAGTTAAGGACCCTGCCTACTGGTGGCAATTCACAGAAGACAATTAATTGACAAACCTGCACGACTTTGGGATGTGGGAGGAAATTGGACCGCCTGGAGGAGACTCATACAGTCACAGGGAGAACGTGCAAACTCCTTACAGACACCACCCGAGTTTAGAATTGAACTCGGGTCTCCGGCGCTGTGAGGCAGCAGCCCTACCAGAGGTGCCAGTGTGCTTAGTATGAGAGCCAGGAATCACGCTGCAGATTTATAAGACATTGGTTAGGCTGCATTTGAAGTGTTGCATGCAGCTCTGGTCACACAATTACACGGAGGCTGTGGAGATTTTGGAATCGACGCACCCAAGAGGTTTACAACAATCCTGAGCAAAGGGCACAAAGCACTGGAGTAACTCAGCGGGTCAGGCAGCATCCGTGGAGAACATGGATAGGTGACGTTTCACAGAGTGCTGGAGTAACTCAGCGGGTCAGGCAGCATCCCTGGAGAACATGGATAGGTGACGTTTCACAGAGTGCTGGAGTAACTCAGCGGGTCAGGCAGCATCTGTGGAGAACATGGATAGGTGACGTTTCACAGAGTGCTGGAGTAACTCAGGGGGTCAGGCAGCATCTGTGGAGAACATGGATAGGTAATGTTTCACAGAGCGCTGGAGTAACTCAGCGGGTCAGGCAGCATCTCTGGCTGGAGTTGGGAGAGGAGATAGCTGGAACCGAGGTGGGAGAGGGACAATGTCTGGCAAGTGATAGATGGGTACAAGTGAAGGGGTTGGTGGCAGATGGGTGGACAAAGGCCAGAGGTTGAAAGAGAGGTAATGATGATGCTAGAGGAAGGGATGGAGGGGGGAGGGACTGGAGGGGGGAGGGCAGGGAAAGAGGGGGCAGGATAGCGGGAGAAATAGGTGCATGTTGATGTGAGGCACAGGGAAGAGAGAGGGGGGCAGGAGAACACAGGGGGTTGTTGGTTAGTCACCTCCAATTGCAGACTTCAGTTTTCATACCATTGGATAGCAGGCTACCCAACGCCCGTGAGGTATTGTTCCTCCAGTTTACTTGCGACCGCAATCTGACAATGCAGGTGGCCCAGGAGGACAACTAGTTTGACGAAGGCTTACGACCTGATACATCGCACAGTCATGTTCTCCAGAGCTGCTACCTGACCCGCGGAGTTACTCCAGCACTTTGTGGTTTTTTTGCTCAGGATTCCAACGCCTGGAGTTTCTTGTGTCTACTTTTTTTTACCAGAATGTCGCCTGGATTGAGGGGAAGAGGCTCCAAAGACAATAGGAAAAGAACTGCAGATGCCGGTTAAAATCGAAGGGAGACACAAAATGCTGGAGTAACTCAGAAGGTCAGGCAGCATCTCGGGAGAGAAGGAATGGGTGACGTTTCGGGTCGAGACCCTTCTGGGTCACCCATTCCTTCTCTCCCGAGATGCTGCCTGACCCGCTGAGTTACTCCAGCATTTTGTGTCGACCTTCGGCTCCAAAGACAGGTTGGACAAACTTGGCTCGTTTTCTATGGAATGTCGAAGTCTGATAGAAGAATATAAAATGATGAGAGGCTTGGATAGTGTAGACAGCCAGGCACTTTCTCCCAGGTTGGAAGTGTCAGAGACTGGCGGCACGGTAGCGCAGCGGTAGAGTTGCTGCTTTACAGCGAATGCAGCGCCGGAGACTCAGGTTCGATCCTGACTACGGGTGCTGTACTGTAAGGAGTTTGTACGTTCTCCCCGTGACCTGCGTGGGTTTTCTCCGAGATCTTCGGTTTCCTCCCACACTCCAAAGACGTACAGGTATGTAGGTTAATTGGCTGGGTAAATGTAAAAATTGTCCCTAGTGGGTGTAGGATAGTGTTAATGTACGGGGATCGCTGGGCGGCACGGACTTGGTGGGCCGAAAAGGCCTGTTTCCGGCTGTATATATATGATATGATATGGCTAGAGGGCGTAGCTTTGAGACAAGAGGGGCAAAGTTTAAATTAGATGATCTGGGTACGTTTTGTTACCCTGAGTGGGGTGGGTGAGTGCCTTGAATGTGCTGCCAATGGTCGTGATTAGTTTAGTTTAGATTAGTTTAGTTTAGTTTAATTTAGTTTAGTTTAGTTTAGTTTAGTTTAGTTTAGTTTAGTTTAGTTTAGTTTAGTTTAGTTTAGTTTAGTTTAGTTTAGTTTAGTTTAGTTTAGATTAGTTTAGTTTAGTTTAGTTTAGTTTAGTTTAGTTGAGAGATACAATGCGGAAACAGGCCCTTCGGCCCACCGAGTCCACACCGACCAGCGGAACTATGATCCCCTGACACCCACACTGCCCACACACACTAGGGACAATTTTTACATTTACTAGACCAAGTGGACCCGTTGAGCCTAAACATCGCCTGCATTGGTGCAGCACCCTCCCCGCCCCCCCCCCCCTACCCCCTCCCACCTCCCTCTCCCCCTCTTCCCCCTCCTCCCCCTCTTCCCCCTCTTCCCTCCTCCCTCCTCCCCCTTCCTCCCCTCCTTCCTCCCCCTCCCCTCCTCCCCCACTCGCCCCCCTTGCCCCGTTCTTCCACCCTCCTCCCTCCAACCCCTCTACCCTCCCCTCCCCTCCCCCTCCCTCCACCCCCTCCCCCCTTCTCCCCTTCCTCTCTTCCCCCACTCCATCCCCCTCAACCCCCCTTATCCTCCCTCCTCCCCCCTCGCTCCCTCCCCCCCCTCTCCCTAGGAGATAGATTTAAACTTTAAAATGTGAATAACTTTAAAAATATAACACCGATTTCAATGAAACTGCTTCCATTAGCACCAAAGGGACGACGGTGAGTAAGGTGGGCCTAAAATTGTCGCGCTATCGTGTACCGTTTTGGCTGCAGTTCAGGAACAAACAAACAAACAAACACGAGTTTTAGTATATAGATACCAAGCCAATTAACCAGTACACCTGTACGTCTTTGGCGTGATAGAGGCAGCTACGACAGTGGGGTTTAACAGGGGTTTGGAGAGGCACATGGATATGCAGGGAATGGTGGAATATGGATCATGTGCAAACAGAGAATATTAATTTATCGTGGCATTATGCACAGGCATTGTGGGCCGAAGGGCCTTGTCCTGTACTGTACTGCTCTATATTCTATAAGAAAATAACTGCAGATGCTGGTACAAATCGAAGGTATTTATTCACAAAATACTGGAGTAACTCAGCAGGTCAGGCAGCATCTCGGGAGAGAAGGAATGGGTGATGTTTCGGGTCGAGACCCTTCTTCAGACTGAAACGTCACCCATTCCTTCTCTCCCGAGATGCTGCCTGACCTGCTGAGTTACTCCAGCATTTTGCTCTATGTTCTATGTTTATTACAGACTGACACGGGGAATATACTGATTAGGGATTTGCTTGGTGTGATAACACTTGGTTACATGATCTCCTGATATATAGGTAACCTTCCTAGTTAGAACCCTTCTTCAAACTGTTTTACTGAAGAAGGGTGCTGATCCAAAATGTCACCTGTCCACTGCCTCAACAGATGCTGCCTGGCCTGTTGAGTTTCTTTGGAGTGTGGGAGGAAACCGAAGATCTTGGAGAAAACCCACGCAGGTCACGGGGAGAACGTACAAATTCCGTACAGACAGCGCCCGTAGTCGGGATTGAACCCGGGTCTCCGGCGCTGCATTCGCTGTAAGGCCGCAACTCTACCGCTGCGCCACCGTGCCACACTTATAACAATGATTGCAGGTTTACTGCATTGACTACTCGATGCTGGGATGCCATGTAAATTCATGTCTATATTTGCTTTTATGGTTTCAAGGTTTAAGGATGCTTGCCTGTGCACAAGATTGGAATTTGGCATCTCGTCTGAACATCCCACACACATCTGTTTCCTTCAAATCTTGGCAAGCACCTTCTCTGTGCGTGGGTCATTGGTGGTACTTCATTGGCACTCCACCGCATAGATAATACTTAAACCAATCTGTTGCATCAATGTTTAAAGGAGCACTTCACCTGCGAGCTTGTCAAAATGTGTGCAGGAGGAAGAAGGACACATTAAGTAAAATAATTAACTCATCTTTGCAAGCAGTTGCATTGAAACAAAATTCTCAACATGTCCCTATCCTGGGGTTCTGCTCTGGTGAACTAATCTCCTTCCACTTTCATCAACAAGTGGTGGTGCAGCGGTAGAGTTGCTGCCTCACAGTGCCTGAGACCCGTGAACGATTCTGACTACGGGTGCTGTCTGTGCGGAGTATGCATGTTCTCCTCCGAGTCCTGCGTGGGTTTTCTCCGGTTGCTCCGGCTTCCTCCCACACTCCAAAGACATATAGGTTTGTAGGTTAATTAGCTTGGTATCATTGTAAATTGTCCCTAGTGTGTAAGATGGCGTTAGTGTGCGGGGATCGATGGTCAGTGACGACTTGGCGGGCCAATAGGGTTGTTCCTGCGCTGCATCACTAAACTAAACTAAACTAAACTAAACTAAACTAAACTAAACTAAACTAAACTAAACTAATCTAAACTAAACTAAACTAAACTAAACTAAACTAAACTAAACTAAACTAAACTAAACTAAACTAAACTAAACTAAACTAAACTAATCTCAGCCATCACTCAAACTGCTCCTTGGAGGCCAATTGTATATAAAGGAAGCAAACCCACATTGTAACCCTGCCAATACCTGTGGCCTTCAAGTGTTTTGTGGTGAATCCTCTCAGTCACAGTGCTATAATGTCCAATTCTGGTTGCTCCACAACAGGAAGGATGTGGAGGCTTTGGAGAGGGTGCAGAACAGGGTTACCCAATATTTAGAGGGCATTAGCTAAAAGGAGAGGTTGGACAATCTTGGATGGTTTTCTCTGGAGCATTGGAGGCTGAGGGGAGACCTGATAGCAGTTTATATAATGATGCGGGTCTTACACAGGGTAGGTAGTCAGAACCATTTTTCCTTGGTCTACACCAGCATCTGTTGTTCCTTCCCAACCATTTACCCTATGGTGGAAATGTCAAAGTCTAGAGAGCGTAGCTTAACGATGAGGGTGGCAAAGTTTAAAAAAGATGTTCAGGCCAAGTTTTTAACAGGGAGAATGATAGATGCCTGTAACGTGCTGCCAGGGGTGTTGGTGGGGGCAGATACGATAGTGGCACTTAAAAGGCTTTTGGATCGGCACATGGATATGCAAGGAATGATGGTATATAGATCGGGTTGCCAACTGTCCCATATTAGCTGGGACTTCCCGTATATTGGGCTAAATTGGTTTGTCCCGTACGGGACCGCCCTTGTCCCGTATTAGGCCCGGGGGACACTGTAGGCCCGGACACTGTAGGCCCGGACAGTGTAGGCCTGGAGGCTCGGGTGCCGCCTAACGGAGGTTGCGTAGTAACCCACCTCCCGGCCCGGTCGGCCGCCATTGGTGGAGCGGGAGCACGTGGCCGCTGGCTGGGGTGAGGTCACGGTGACGTCACCTTTTGTCCCTTATTTGGGAGTGAGAAAGTTGGCAACCCTATATACAGATCACTTGCAGGCAGAAGGGATGAGTGTAACTTGGCATCATGCTCAGCATGGACATTGTGGGCCGAAGGGCCTGTTACTGTGCTGTGCTGTTCTATGTTCTATTCTTTCTGATATTCCACGTCAATCTGTAGTTCCTGGTTTCGTAACTCCGTTCTCAGTCATCCCACCATAAAGCTTTATTCTCCTCATCCCCTCAGGTGGGAGAGAAGTCCATTTCCCTGGAGATACAGCGCGGAAACAGGCCCTTCGGCCCATCGAGTCCGCAATCGACCAGCAATCCCTGCACATTAACACTATCCTACACACACACTAGGGACAATTTACACTTCTCACAAGCCAATTAACCTACAAACCTGTACGTCCTTGGAGTGTGGGAGCAAACCAAAGATCTCTGAGAAAACCCACGCAGGTCACAGGGAGAACGTACAAACTCCATACAGACAGCACCCGTGGTCGGGATCGAACCCGGGTCTCCTGTGCTACAAACACTTTAAGACAGCAACTCTACCGCTGTGCCGCCCCAGGTTGACTCAGCTGACACCACACCTTGATTCTTGTTTCCTTCGCTCTGACGCCATTGATTTCCCATCCCTTCACAACTTCAAAGTTCCTTCAACATCAATATTCTACTGCCTCAACATCCCCTCTACTCGAGATGGACCTTCCCCATGCCTAACACAGTCTAGCTGCTGCCTCACAGCACCAGAGACCCGGGTTTCAACAGCACTTCAGGTGCTGTTGGTGCGGCGTTTGCACGTTCTCCCTGTATCTGCCTGGATTTCCCACAGATGCTCTGGTATCCTCTCACATCCCAAAGGCGACAGGTTTGTAGGTTAATTTGCCTCTTTAAATTGTGTACAAGGAAATTTTGTGTGAACTAGCATCTGCAATTCCTTGTATCTAACCCAGCCACTCTCTCTGCGCTCTGTCTTTGTTTATGTCTCTTTCTCTCTCTCTCTCCCTCTCTCTCTCTCTCCCTCTCTCCCTCTCCCTCTCTCTCCCTCTCTCCCTCTCTCTCCCTCTCTCCCTCTCTATTATGTGAAGAAATATGAAGTTACCCACTTTGGTGGAAATAAATGTGGTCTTCTGTGTTTCTTGTACACAAATTACCTTAGAATGCAAGGAGTGAATGAAAAATTGGAAAAGTGTAAAGCTAGTATTAATAGGTGATCAATGTTTGCCATCGACAATGTGGGCCGAAGGGCCTGCTTCCATGTTGTATAAAATAAGAAAGAAGCAGATCGACAATCACATATTACAATCGCCCCACACTCTCAAATCTTTATTCCAATAACATTTCTTACTTTAACTATGATCTTCTTAATCTCTACTCACAGAGGTCCTTGATCAGACATTGCTGGCTTTACCTTGCACTAAAGCATGCCCTATACAATGTTAATGACTCGATTGCAATCATGTATTATCTTCCTGCTGACTGGATCGCATGCAACAAAAGCTTTTCACATGTAACAATAAACTAAATAAACGAATAAACTAAATAAACTACTTTACCTCGCGTGGCTATGGAACCCATGTTAGCCAGTATAACTGATAATTTATTGAATATTGTTTATTGTATTTTTATTTGTTGTGGTGTCATTAATGTTCAAGATTAATGTTAAGCTCCAGGAAGTAAGGACGCCATTATCCTAGTCCCAGTCCATAGTGTCATAGTGATACAGTGTGAAAACTGGCTCTTCAGCCAACATGTCCCAGCTACGCTAGTCCCATTTGCCCATATCCCTACAAATCTGTCCTATCCATGTACCTATCTAAATATTTCTTAAATGTTGGAATAGTCCCAGCCTCAATTACCTCCTCTGGCAGCTTATTCCATACACCCATCACCCTTTACGTGAAAAAGTTACCCCACATATTCCTGTTAAATCTTTTCCCCTTTACCTTAAACCTATGTCCTCTGGTCTTTGATTCACCTACTATGGCAAGAGATTCTGTGCATCTACCCGATCTATTCCTCCCATGATTTTACACACCTCTATAAAATCACCCCTCATCCTCCTGCATTCCAAAGAGTCCCAGCCTACTCCACCTCTCCCTGTAGCTTAGACCCTCTAGTGCTGGCAACATCCTCGTAAATCTTCTCCATACCCTTTCCAGCTTGACAACATCTTTCCTATAACGTGTTGCCCAGAACTGAACACAATACTCTAAATGTGTAGGAAAGAACGTCAGATGCTACGTTAACTCTAAATATGGTCTCACCAATGTCTCATACAACTGCAACATGACCTCCCAACTACTAGACTGAATATTCTGACTGATGAAGGCTAATGTGCCAAATGATAATTAAATAGTCTTGGTTAATGATAATAATCGCAATGATGTGCTGGCAAGCAA
Source organism: Rhinoraja longicauda (assembly GCF_053455715.1). Lineage (NCBI taxonomy): Eukaryota > Metazoa > Chordata > Chondrichthyes > Rajiformes > Arhynchobatidae > Rhinoraja > Rhinoraja longicauda. The sequence continues at coordinate 26,033,673 of NC_135984.1, forward strand.
ATTGGGAACAGGTTTAGGTTTATTATTGTGTAGGAAAATAACTGCAGATGCTGGTTATCGAAGGTATCACAAAATGCTGGAGTAACTCAGCGGGTCAGGCAGCATCTCTGGAGAGAAGGAATGGGTGGCATTTCGGGTCGAGACCCTTCTTCAGACTGATCAGACTTCAGTCTGAAGTCACCCATTCCTTCGCTCCAGAGATGCTGCCTGACCCGCTCCATAAACCTATGTCCTCTGGTCCTCGATTCACCTACTATGGCAAGAGACTCTGCATCTATCCGATCTATTCCTCTCATGATTTTATACACCTCTATAAGATCACCCCTCATCCTCCTGCATTTCAAAGAGTCCCAGCCTACTCAACCTCTCCCTGTAGAGCTGACCTGACTTACTCCAGCATTTTGTGATACCCTAGGTTAATAAATTGTCACCTGTATCAAGGTATAATGAGAAGGTTTGTTTTGCATGCTCTCCTATCAGATCAGACAATACTGTACATAAATATAATCGTCAAACTCAAGTACAACAGGCAGTGCAAAGAGAAAGATATAGAGTGCAGAATATACTTCTCAGCATTGCAGAGCATCATTTCCATAGAGAGTGCATCTGTAAATTATCCCGTGTGTAGATGGATGGCAGGAGAATCTGGGAGATTTGATGAGCATGTGAGAAATAATAGGTTGCAGGAGTACAGGAAAACAAGGGGAAGTGACCCTGATAGGATTTCATTGCTGCAGCCATGGACCCAATGGGCTGAATGGCCTCCTGGTGATTTAACGGCGTGGATGTGGTGGATGTGGTGAATATTGTCTGGGCAGTTATTCTGCCTTATCCATCAACCTTCTACTCATCTCTTACCTCGACGGAGATGCCATTTTTCTCTGTACCGTATCTTCGGCCCCACTGCGGCCTAACATCGAGGTGTTGGTGGCCTCTCCTGGAGACCGGCCCGGCGCTTCAAGCCGCGGGCGCGGCGCGGACTTTAACATCGGAGCTGCGATCCTTTGCCGGGGATCGACTGTGGAGAGCTCCAACCGCTGGGCCTGTGGACTTTAACATCGGGAAGTCTGCGGTCTCTGGTAAGAAGAGGCCGACTCGGGAGCTCCATGTCGCGGAGAGTTTGTCAACCGTCCCGACGCGGGGAGTTTCGATCATCCCGACGTGAGGGCCTCAGACAGTCGGCAGCGGCGACTGCGGACAGTTCAACAGCCCCGACCGCGGGTGAACAAAGAGGAAGCTGATGGAACTTTATTACCTTCCATCACAGCGAGGAACGTGGAATCCGCTGTGATAGATGTTTACGTTAAATTTTATTTTATGTGGCTGTGTGTCTTGTTGCTTTTTACTTCGTATGGCCTTATGGCCGTATGGTCACTCAAACTTCATTGGTACATGTGACAATTAAATTGAATCTTGAATCTTGAATCTGGAATCTTGAATCTCGAATCTCGAATCTCGAATCTTGAATCTTGAATCTTGAATCTTGAATCTTGAATCTTGAATCTTGAATCTTGAATCTTGAATCTTGAATCTTGAATCTTGAATTTTCGAATCTTGAATCTTGAATCTTGATTCTTGAATGTCTCTAGCCCATGGGTGGATCAGTGGCTCAGCTGGTAGAGCTGCTGCCTTTCAGTGCCGGAGACCTGGGTTCGATCCTGACCTCAGGCGCTGCCTGTGTGCAGAGTTGGCACATTCTCCCTGTGACTGTGTGGGTTCTTTTAGATTTTAGACTTTAGTGACACAACGCGGAAACAGGCCCCGTGACTTGCTGAGTCTGCGCGGACCAGCGATCAGCCCGTCGTACACTCTCACTATCCTACACGGGGCTCACGTTGTCGACCTCCCCGTGGTGAGCCCTGTCAACTGACCTCAGTCAGGCGAACGACAACAAACAGAGACAGCAGAAGCAGAAGCAGCTTCATAACCTCTGCTGCCTCAAACCCAAGAAGACTATCCTGCACGCTAGGAATAATTTACAATTTTACAGAACCTACAAGCATGTTCGTCTTTGGAGCGTGGGAGGAAACCGGAGCACCCAGAAGAAATCCCATGTGGTCACGGGGAGAACGTACAAACTCCGTATAGACAAACACCCGTAGTGAGGATCGAACCGGGCTGTCTGGTGCTGTAAGGCAGCAAAGCTACCACTGCACCACCATGCTGCCCCTTGGTTTCTTCCCGGTGCTCTGGTTTTCTCCCACATGCCAAATAGGTGCGGGTCTGTAGTCTACTTGGCCTCTGTGAAATTGCCCCCTCGTGTGCACGCAGTGAAAGCAAATGTGGATAACATAGAACTAGTGCGATTGTGTGATCGGTGGTCGGCGTGGACTCAGTGGGCCGAAGGGCCTGTATCCATGCTGTATCAATCAATCATATGCGCAACAAGATCAAAGGGAAAGAAGGTAAACTCTCTCTAACAGTGAGCAGCTCTGTAGATTGGGCGGCACGGTGGCGCAGCGGTAGAGTTGCTGCCTTACAGCACGCAGAGCTCGAGTCCCGGGTTCGATCCTGACTACGGGTGCTGTCTGTAAGGAGTTTGTACGTTCTCCCCGTGACCGCGTGGGTTTTCTCTGAGACTTTTGGTTTCCACCCACACTCCAAAGACGTACAGGTTTGTAGGTTAATTGGCTTGGTATAAGTGTAAATTGGAAATTACACTTGTGTGTTAGATAGTGTTAATGTCGGTGTTAGATAGTGTTAATGTGCGGGGATCGCTGGTCGGTGCGGACTCGATGGGCTGAAGGGCTCGTTTCCACGCTGTATCTCTAAAGTAAGCTGAATTACTGTGGCGCGGGGAGGGCTCTGGCTATCTAACCCCACGTTTGCTCTGAGCCTTGCAGCTGTTACATTGCCAGTTGTGTAGCGTGCTTCAATGTACCTGGGAAGAGTGCACTGCCCTGGTCTGCAGCCACTGAGGAAGCAGACAGGAAAACTTTATATCCTGTCTCCATGTGCTGGTTGCACCCAAAGACATTAGTCTCAGTGAAGCATTATTGACATCCAGTAAAATGTAATTGTTTTGTTACAGGTTCAGTGCTTTTTGAATTATTTTTGAATGAGTCTCTCCCGTACAGTGAAATATTGTCCAAGATTGGGTGGCACGGTGGCACAGCGGTAGAGTTGCTGCCTTACAGCAACAGAGACCTGGGTTCCATCCTGACTACGGGTGTCGTCCATACGGAGTTTGTACGTTGTCCCCGTGACCTGCGTGGGTTTTCTTGGAGATCTCCGGTTTCCTCCCACACTCCAAAGACGTACAGGTTTATAGGTTAATTGCTCAGTATAAATGTAAATTGTCCCTAGTGTGTGTAGGATAGTGTAAGTGTGTGGGGGTCGCTGGTCGGTGCAGACTCGGTGGGCCGAAGGGCCTGTTTCCAGCACTGTATCCTACACATTAGGGACGATTTACAGTTTTTAACAAAGCCAATTGACCTTCAAACCTGCACGTCATTGGGGTGTGGGAGGAAACCGGAGCGCCCGGAGAAAACCCACGCAGCCACGGGGAGAACGTACAAACTCCATACAGACAGCACCTGTAGTCAGGATCGAACCCGGATTTCTAGCACTGTGAGGCAGCAACTCTACCGCTGCACCCCTAAGTCCTTTGTTTTCTCCACTTATCACCTCCCAGCTTCCAGGCTTACGCCCGTGCCCGTGTGTCCCTGGAGAGGGAACACGCACACGCAGTGTCCACGGGGACGCTGGAGGCCTTCCGTGAACGCTGGTCGCCGCGGGAAGGCCGAATGTATTATTGACAAAGTTGCCGGAATTTTAATCTGATAACTGTTTTGTTTGTAAACTGCCGATACAGGCAGGTTTTGATTTGATCGCGTCACTACTTTGTATGTTTGTTTTTGTTTTGGAATAAAGTATTTGTAAAAAAAAAAGCCTCAGTTGCTAACTCCATCTCTCCCTCCCACGCCAAGTTCCATCTGCTCATCAACCCGTCCCCACCTCCATCCATCGATAAGTTACCAGCTCCTACCTCACCCCACCCGCCTGCCCCATGAGCCGACACATCTCCCCTTCTCACTTTCAATCCTCTGGTTGGGTCTTGACCTGAAACGTGGTCTGTCACTTTGCCTCCACACCAGGTGCTGGCCCTGCTGAGATCCTTCAACAACCTGCGTAGTCCTCCAGATTCAGGCATCTGCCCACTCTCGCATCCCACAATCTAACTAAAGTCTTTATTCTTTGGAGCGTAGAAGGTTGAGGGGGGACTTGATAGAAGTTTTTTAAATTTTAAGAGGGACGGACAGAGTTGACGTGGGTAGGCTTTTCCCTTTGAGAGTGGGGAAGATTCCAACAAGGGGACATAACTTCAGAATTAAGGGACAAAAGTTTAGGGGTAACATGAGGGGTAACTTCTTTACTCAGAGGGTGGTGGCTGTATGGAATGAGCTTCCGGTGGAAGTGGTGGAGGCAGGCTCGATTTTATTATTTAAGAGTAAATTGGATAGGTATATGGATGGGAGGGGATTGGGGGGTTATGGTCTGAGAGCAGGTAGATGAGGCTAGGTCAGAGAAAGTGGTCGGCGTGGACTGGTAGGGCCGAACGGGCCTGTTTCCGTGCTGTAATTGTTATATGGTTATATGGTTAAAGAGTGGGTCAGGCCAGATGGGCCGAATAGCCACCTCTTGCCCTTCTTACTTTGAGACTGAGTCATGGTTTCCGCACTAATCACACAATAAGTACGTTGATAGGTCAGATGAGACCAAGATGGCGCCCAACCCAGGCGACTGTTTGTGTGCTAGCCACAGAAGCAAATCAACAATCACATATTACAATCGCTCCACACTCTTACATCTGAATTCCTACAGCAACATTTCCTACTTTAACTATGAATATAACTGCAGATGCTGGTACAAATAGAAGGTATCACAAAATGCTGGAGTAACTCAGCGGGTCAGGCAGCATTTCAGGAAAGAAGGAATGGGTGACGTTTCGGGTCGAGACCCTTCTTCAATCTCTCGACCCGAAACGTCACCCATTCGTTCTCTCTTGACATGCTGCCTGTCCCGCTGAGTTGCTCCAGCATTTTGTGATACCTTCCCTTATCATGTATCAATGATCAGCAATGATCACATTGAATGGCAGTGCTGGCTCGAAGGGCCGAATGGCCTACTCCTTCACCTATTGTCTATTGCCTATTGTATCTGTACACTGTAAATGGATTGATTGTAATCATGTGTTGTCTTTCTGCTGACTGGCGAGCACCCAACAAAAAGCTTTTCTCTGTACCAATCTACATGTGACAATGAACTAAACCGAAATTAGACACAAAAAGCTGGAGTAACTCAGCGGGACAGGCAGTATCTCTGGATAGGAGGAATGGGTGATGTTTCAGGTCGAGACCCTTCTTCTTTGTGAGTTATCTTTGACATAGTTTAAGGTGTGAGGGGAAAGATTTAATAGGAACCTGAGGGGCAATTTTTTCACACAGAGGTTGGTGGTTATATGGAACGAGCTGCCGGAAGAGGTGGCTAATTCAGGTACTATAACCGCATTTAAAAGACAATTGCACAGGCACATGAATAGGGGAGTTCAGTGGGATATGGGGCAAATGCAGGTAAATGGGATAGCATGGACGAGATGGGGCGAAGAGCCTGTTTCCACACTGAATGAGTCCATGAGAATGACTCTGTATGACTTTGTGCCTATCATCCTCTCTCAAAATTATGTAAAATATTATCAAGGTTTACCATGGGAACAAGTTCTTGGCTCAGAAACCTTCCTGCAGATATACTCACACTATGGATCGAGCTCCTTCAATAGAATGCCAGACTCTGGCTGTCAAAATCCAGTCTCCCACTGAGCAGGTAATAGATAACCACTTTGCAGTCATATCCCCGAGATTATATTGTTAAATCATATCACTTCAGTTAATGACACCTTGCATCTGACGAAACAAGTTCTGGAACAGCTTCACCAGGATGTGGCAGCGTTGGTGAAGCATCTGCCTTGGACAGGTAGAGGGGAATGATGCACACACAGACAGATAAAGGTGTATGCTCACACACACACACACACACACATGCACACACACGCGCACGCATGTGCACACACACACACACACACCTGCACGTACGCACACACACACACACACACACACGCACCACACATGCACACACACACACACATACGCTCACACACAAACACACACAGACATAAACACTCACGCACACACACAGAGAAAAGTACACACACATAAACACACACACAGGCACACCCACAGCCAAGCATTCATACACAGAAATACACAAAGACAAGCACATATTCATAAACACAAACACACACACAGGCACACACACATGAACACAGATAAGCTCACACACCAACAAGCACACACACACATGCAGACAAGCGAGCACACACACACATCCACACACAGGCACACATGCTCACACATACACATGCACACGCACACACACACACATGCGTTGCCATTACAGGAAATGTCAGCACTGACAAAATATGATGCTTGGCTGTGTGGGATAAAGGATCCTCTCTCTCGCCAGGCACAGTACTCAATGCCAAGCAGATATAACTGCCTGAACAATAACAGTGATCCCCACCAACGCAACTCTACCACTTGAAACCAAGATCCATTCTCATCCATTACTGAAACTGGTCGATGATATCCCTGGATAATGCTGATCACAGCCTTTCATTCATCTGTTCGCTCTCTCTCCACATCACCGTCTATAGCTTTCGTTTCCCTTTCCCCTAACTCTCAGTCAAAAGAAGGGTCTCAACCTCAAACGTCACCTTTTCTCCAGAGATTCTGTCTGACCATTCAATCTTGAGTTGCTCCAGCTTTTTGTGTCTACCTTCGGTTTAAACCAGCGTCTGCTGTTCCTTCCGACACAGCCTTGGTTAAGTTCTGTCAACAGTGTAGGACGTAAACCTAGGTTCTGGAGCCTGAATTTAGAAGACCGTATTTAAGAACTTCGGAGTTAGAAGGTTGCACTTAGGAACGGGTTCAGAAGGCTGTGTTTAGGCTGTGTTCAGGAGCACAGGATCAAGCTCAGGCCCAGGAGGCTGAGTAGGTGAGCTTGTGTTTAGGAGCCTGGCCCCTGGAGTTCAGATGTGTGTGGGCAGTTTGTGGACTCAGTGCCCTGAGTACAGGTGTAATGCAAGAGTTTAGTTTAGAGATACAATGCAGACACAGGCCCTTTGGCTCCGTCCAGCAAATCCCGCACACTAACACTATCCTACACACAATTTCACCAAACCAATTAACTTACAAACCTTAACTACACGTCTTTAGAGTGTGGGAGGAAACCGGAGCTCCCGGAGAAAACCCACACAGGTCATGAGGAGAATGTACAAACTCCGTACAGACAGCGCCCGTAATCAGGGTCGAACCCGGGTCTCTGGCTCTGTACGGCAGCAACTCTACCGCTGCGCCACCGTGCCGACGGTGCTGGAGACACTCAGCAGGTCAGGCAGCATCTGTGTAATGGGATGTGTAGGAAGGAACTGCAGATGCTGGTTTAAGAGAATCAATGAGGATTTGATAGGCGGGCGAGAGAGAATAGATTGTAAGGGTCTCTGATGGTACTGCTCTTCTGGGATCTAGCAGGGTCCAGGTAGGCTGACTTTATAGATGACTTTATAGATGGTATTAAATTTACGAAGGGCATAGATAGAATCTTTTTCTCAGGGCAGTGGAGTCCACATCTTGAAGGTAGACACAAAATGCTGGCGTAACTCAGCGGGACAGGCAGCATCTCGACATAGAAGGAATCGGGTCGAGACCCTTCTTCAGACTGAGAGTCAGGGGAGATGGAAACTTGAGATATGGAAGGGTACAAAGAGTAAATAAGGTGTGAAAAGGACAATTCAAAGCAGACGGTGAACAAGGAAATGTAGAATGGTTCATTGCTGGCTGAGGAGAAGGTGGTAATGAGGAGGACAGACTGTAAAATTAATCAGAAGGCCAGTGAGAGTATTCGGAGAACTAGGATGGGGCCGGGATGGAGAGAGAGGGAAAGCAAGGGTCACTTGGAGTTGAAGAAATCAATATTCACACTGCTGCCTGTCCCACTGAGTTACTCCGGCATTTTGTGTCTATCGTCAGTGTAAACCAGCATCGGCAGTCCCTTCCTGCGCGTTACATATAGAGGGCGGAGGTTTAAGGTGAGGAGGGAAAAGTTCAAAAGATCTGAGGGGTATGAAAAGACGTTTGTGATCCGAATCGTCTCAGGGAGGTGATAGGGGCAGATACCAGTGGTGCAGCGGTAGAGTTGCTGTCTTACAGCACTTACAGCTCCAGAGACTCAGGTTCGATCCTGACAGCGGGTGCTTGTCTGTACAGACTTTGCATGTTCTCCCCGTTACCTGCGTGGGTTTTCTCCGAAAAATTTGCTGTGTCTCTAAAGTAAACTGAATTACTGTTGTGCGGGGGAGGGCTCTGGCTATCTAACCCCACGTTTGCTCTGAGCCTTGCAGCTGTTACATTGCCAGCTGTGTAGCGTGCTTCAATGTACCTGGGAAGAGTGCACTGCCCTGGTCTGCAGCCACTGAGGTAGCAGACAGGAATACTTTATATCCTGTCTCCATGTGCTGGTTGCACCCAAAGACATTAGTCTCAGTGAAGCATTATTGACATCCAGTAAAATGTAATTGTTTTGTTACAGGTTCAGTGCGTTTTGAATTATTTTTGAATGAGTCTCTCCCGTACAGTGAAATATTGTTCAAGACTGGATGGCACGGTGGCACAGCGGTAGAGTTGCTGCCTTACAGCAACAGAGACTCGGGTTCCATCCTGACTACGGGCGGAGTTTGTATGTTCTTCATGTGACCCGCGTGGGTTTTCTCCGAGATCTTCGGTTTCCTCCCACACTCCAAAGACGTACAGGTTTGTAGCTTAATTGGCTTGGTATAAATGTAAATTGTCCCTAGTGTGTGTAGGATAGTGTTAGTGTGCGGGGATCACTGGCCGGTATGGACCCGGTGGGCCAAAGGGCCTGTTTCTGCGCTGTATCTCTAAACTAAACTAATAAAATGAACAGTTAAAGGGCATTTGCACAGGAACTTGGAAAAAATATGGAGGGATACGTGCCTAACACAGGCAAATGAGATTAGCAAATTAATGAGAATGAACAGCCATGATCACATTGAATGGCGGTGCTGGCTCGAAGGGCCGAATAGCCTCCTCCTGCACCTATTGTCTATTGTCTATAGTTGTCATAATCAGCATGCGTGAAGAGAGCTGAAAGGGCCAGTTTCTGTGCTCTATCATTCCATGATTCTCAGCCAAACATAAATTGCTGGAAAAACTCTGCAGGTCAGGCAGCACCTGAGTAAAGAGATGTGTAGGTAGGAACTACAGATGCTGGTTTAAACTGAAGATAGACAGAAAATGCTGGAGTAACTCAGCGGGACAGGCAGCATCTCTGGAGAGAAGGAATGGGTGACGTTTCGGGTCTGAAGATAGGCCCCCAACCACCCAGAAACGTCACCCATTCCCTTCTCTCCGGAGATGCTGCCTGTCCTACTGAGTTACTCCAGCGTTTTCTGTCTATCTTCTGTAAAGAGAAATGGATTCAATGTTTCATGGGGGGAGATTGGGCAGGCTGGGGCTTCTTTATTCCTTCAAGTGTAGAGGACTGAGGGGTGATCTTATACAGATGTATAAAAACATGAGGGCTATACAGGGTAAACGCAGTCTTTTTCCAAAGCAAGGGGAATCAAGAGTCAGGCGACATGTTTAAGGTGGGAGGGTGGAGTTTGTGTTTAGTTTAGTTTAGTATTAGTTTAGAGATACAGGCCCTTTGGCCCACCGAGTCAGCGCCGATCAGTGATCGCCCCTACATTAGTACTATCCTACTCACAAGGGCCAATTTATAGAAGCCAATTAACCAGCAAACCCACACGTCTTTGGGATTTAGTTTAGAGATACAGCACGGAAACAGGCCCTTCAGCCCACCGGGTCCGTGCCAACCAGCGATCCCGGCATATTAAAGGGCCTGTCCCACTTAGGCGATTTTAAGGCGACTGCCGGTGACTAGGCTGTCGCCGACAGTTCGCCGGGGTGTCGTGGGCACGATCGTGAGGAGTCTTCCAAAAATCGTAGTGGATCTCGGCGCGTCGCTGAGAAATCAACCGGTTTGAAATCTCTCGGTGACAGCTGGCTTGTCGCCAGGTATCGTTGCTTATTGCGGGCGCTGTCGCACGCTGTCCCCAGGTTTGATAGGTTCTCTTAGATGCATTTAGAAGCATGTAATAATAAAATAAGTAAAGTCATTTCAAAATACCATAAAATGCTTGTGTGTAACCAATTTATTTACCGTCAGGACATTTGACAGGGAGACTGGAGGCGACAGTTTGACGGTCAGGTAAGCGTGGGAATTTTTGCGATGTTTATGGCTTCAGCCATTACATTTAAAGTAGGCTCCCAACCCAGATATGCAACCCAGAAACCAGATATGCATCTCCCGTACATTTTCAAAGAATGCCCACACACTTTTCACAAAAATCCATTTAACCACTTTTAAAATTATTTATTTGAATACAGCTATTAGTAAACTGGAAGTAAATCCGGTTTATGCCTTGTTACAGTGAAGCTTGGTTTTTAAGTAACCCATACAAGGTGTTATAGTTCAAAACTCTCAAGTACTTACCGACTTGTCAGTGATTTCAGCGAAAACCAGGACGCCGGAGAAGCATTGACAGCGTGGGAATTTCGCGATGTTTCAGAAGACGCTGTAATCTGGACCTGACTCGGCATTGTCGTGGTCATTGTCATCGGGGAAAACAAAATGTTAGCGATCTGCTACGACTTCGACAGTCGCCAGCAGTCACCAAAAAAATTGCTTAAGTGGGTCAGGCCCTTAACACTACCATACACCCACTAGGGATCATTTTTACTTTTACCAAGCAAATTAACCTACAAACCTGTACGTCTTTGGAGTGTGGGAGGAAAGCGAAGATCTCGGAGAAAACCCACGCAGGTCACGGGGAGAACGCACAAACTCCGTACAGACAGCGCCCGTAGTCAGGATCGAACCCGGGTCACCGGCGCTGCATTCGCTGTAAGGCAGCAACTGTACCGCTGCGCCGCTGTGCCGAACCTGAGGGGCAACCTTTTGATACAGAGTGGGAGAAGTATATGGAATAAGCTGCCAGAGGAATTGGTGCAGGTTTGCACAATAACAACATAAAAATATATATATTTGGACAGGTACATGGTTAGGGAAGGTTTACAGGATCAAATATGGGTAATGGTACGACCTTGGTTGGGGGATCTTGGTCAGTATGGACGAGTTGGGCTTAAGATCCTGGTGGAGCGGGAGCACCTGGCCGCTGGCTGGGTGAGGTCACGTGGGGCGCGGGGCAGTGACGTCACCCTTTGTCCCTTATTTGGGGAGTGAGGAAGTTGGCAACCCTACTAACACGGGACAAGGGCGGTCCCGTACGGGACAAACTAACTTAGCCCAAAATACGGGATGTCCCGGCTAATACGGAACAGTTGGCAACCCTAGTGCTGTATGACTCTATATAACTCTACAGTTTCAAGACTGCTGCACTCAATATGTGCTAACCTACAGAATGAGTATGACCGTGTTTGGTGGCTGTTCACTGAAGGTAGCTTGTAGCACAGAATCCGAGCACAAATTATTAACCTGACAGGTGACAAGAGAACCAATGGCTTTGTAGACGTACAAGGTGTGAGATGAAAGAGAGTTTCTTCCTGGGACCCCTGTGGTGGTGGTTATCGATACGATGAAACCTCCAACTGAGTCCGGGTGGAAATTTGCCCCATTAGCCTTTCACAGTGTTAAATATCAGGATCATGAAACCCATTCACTGATCTGTCAGAATCTTTGGTCATCTAAGACTCTTTAGTTGTGATAATAAACGAACATCAAACAGTGACCTTCCCTTCTGTAGGTAGACTGGTTAACGCTAAGGCTCGCAACAACATGACTCTTGGCACGGTGGCGTAGCGGCGGTTCGGTGGCACACCGGTAGATCTACTGCCTCACAGCGCCAGAGACCCGGGTTCGATCCTGACCACGGGCGCTGTCTGTACGGAGTTTATACTTTCTCCCTGTGACCGCGTGGGTTTTCTCCGAGATTTAGATTTAGATTTAGATTTAAAGATACAGCGCGGAAACAGGCCCTTGGCCCACCGAGTCCGCGCCGCCCAGCGATCCCCGCACATTAACACTATCCTACACACACTAGGGACAATTTGTACATATTACCCAGTCAATTAACCTACATACCTGTATGCCTTTGGAGTGTGGGAGGAAACCGAAGATCTCGGAGAAAACCCACGCAGATCATGGGGAGACCGTACAAACTCCGTACAGACGGCGCCCGTAGTCAGGATCGAACCTCAGTCTCCAGCGCTGCATTCGCTGTAAGGCAGCAACTCTACCGCTGCACCACCTCCCACACTCCAAAGGTTTGTTGGTTAATTGGCTTGGTATAAGTGTAAATTGTCCCCTTTTTCTCCAGAGATACTGCCTGTCTCGCTGAGCTACCCCAGCACTTTGTATCTTTCTTTGGTATAAACCATCAGTGTTAATGTCCGGGGATTGCTGGTCGGTGCGGGCTCGGTGGGCCGATGGGCCTGTATCTCTAAACTAAACTAAGCTGAACTGAACTAAAACAGCGTGAGACATGCAAAGTCGCTGGATGGACATACTTTGAGGTGTGTAATCTATATTCAAATTGCAAATGTATGTTGCCTTAAAGTGCTCGACAAGCAAAAGTGAGATAACTCGGGGGTAATTCCAACATGTTGGCACCACAGGGGGGAAGATTTCACAGGCCGAAGTGGAAGATCAAAGACAACGTTGGAGAGACCAGCTGGTAATGGGCACAGAAAGCTGGAGTAACTCAGCGGGTCAGACAGCATCTCTGGGGAAAAGGAATAGGTGACATTTCAGGACGAGATCCTTCTTCAGACTGAGGGGAGAGGCGTTTAGATTTAGGTTATTATTGTCACGTGTACCGGAGTAGAGTGAAAAGCCAGAAACAAAGAATTGCAGTTGATGGTTTATACCAAAGAAAGACACGAAGTGCTGGAGTAGCTCAGCGGGACAGTGTTGGGGGAGTCCAGAACAAGGGGCCACAGTTTAAGAATAAGGGGTAGGCCATTTAGAACTGAGATGAGGAAAAACTTTTTCAGTCAGAGAGTTGTGAATCTGTGGAATTCTCTGCCTCAGAAGGCAGTGGAGACTAATTCTCTGAATGCATTCAAGAGAGAGCTGGATAGAGCTCTTAAGGGTAGCGGAGTCAGGGGGTATGGGGAGAAGGCAGGAACGGGGTACTGATTGAGAATGATCAGCCATGATCACATTGAATGGTGGTGCTGGCTCGAAGGGCCGAATGGCCTCTTCCTGCACCTATTGTCTATTGTCTATTGTCTATTGACAGGCAGTGTCACTGGAGAAAAAGGATAGGTGATATTTCGGGTCGGGACCCTTCTTTAAACTGAAACTTAAAAACCAGCATCAACAGTTCTCTGCATCTAGATTTTGGCTTACTGCACTGCAAAATCTCCTCAACGTGTGACTTCTTTAAAGAAGTCTGAAGAAGGATCTCGACCCGAAACGTCACCCATTATTTCTATCTAGAGATGCCACCTGTCCCGCTGAGCTACTCCATCTTTGTGTCTAACTTCGGTGTAAACCAGCATCTGCAGTTCCTTCCCTATCGTGAGATGCGGTGGATTGACTGTCGGTGTCTGAAATCCGGGTCGGGTCTGAACTGGGATGTCTGGAACCGGAGTTGGAAGCCATGAGGTACAAGATGGAGGTGCAGGCAAGCGCCAAGGAAACGCACGTGGTTGTGGCAGCGAGACCGGGTTAAAACATGGTCGTGGAGCAAGAGGAACCACAGAGTGGGAGCAGTGAGAGAGTGGTGTTGCAGAGAGAGGAGGAGAACCTCTTCAAAGAAAGTGGACACAGAATGCTGGAGTAACTCAGCGGGACAGGCAGCATCTCTGGATAGAAGGAATGGGTGACGTTTCGGGTTGAAACCCTTCATGTATACACTGGAATTTAGAAGGATGAGAGGAGATCTTATCGAAACGTATAAGATTATTAAGGGGTTGGACACGTTAGAGGCAGGAAACATGTTCCCAATGTTGGGGGAGTCCAGAACAAGGGGCCACAGTTTAAGAATAAGGGGTAGGCCATTTAGAACTGAGATGAGGAAAAACTTTTTCAGTCAGAGAGTTGTGAATCTGTGGAATTCTCTGCCTCAGAAGGCAGTGGAGGCCAATTCTCTGAATGCATTCAAGAGAGAGCGAGATAGAGCTCTTAAGGATAGCGGAGTCAGGGGGTATGGGAAGAAGGCAGGAACGGGGTACTATAGACAATAGACAATAGACAATAGGTGCAGGAGTAGGCCATTCAGCCCTTCGAGCCAATACCGCCATTCAATGCGATCATGGCTGATCACTCTCAATCAGTACCCCGTTCCTGCCTTCTCCCCATACCCCCTCACTCCGCTATCCTTAAGAGCTCTATCCAGCTCTCTCTTGAAAGCATCCAACGAACTGGCCTCCACTGCCTTCTGAGGCAGAGAATTCCACACCTTCACCACTCTCTGACTGAAAAAGTTCTTCCTCATCTCCGTTCTAAATGGCCTACCCCTTATTCTTAAACTGTGGCCCCTTGTTCTGGACTCCCCTAACATTGGGAACATGTTTCCTGCCTCTAATGTGTCCAATCCCGTAATTATCTTATATGTTTCAATAAGATCCCCCCTCATCCTTCTAAATTTCAGTGTATACTGGAATGATCAGCCATGATCACATTGAATGGCGGTGATGGCTTGAAGGGCCGAATGGCCTCCTCCTGCACCTATTGTCTATTGTCTATTGACCAGACTTCTTCAAAGAAGGCATACCTTGAGGAGATGCCATAGTGCAGAAAACCAAAAATTAGAATCATAGAATTGCAGACGCTGGTTTATAAGTTTCAGTTCATAGAAGGGTCCCGACCCAAAATGTCACCTACTGTTTTTCTCCAGAGATGCTGCCAGACCCGCCGAGATGCTCCAGCACTTTGTGTCCATCTACAGTGAAAATCTTTTGTTTGAACGCTATCCATCCAAATCAGATAATACTATACATGAATATAAATATGAATATATTTATATGAATATGAATATGAATATACTGCATCACTGAAATAAAATCTTGGCTTCAATCAAACTTCCTCAAACTCAATTGCAACAAATCTGAAATCATCATCATTGGTCCAAAAACGCTCACCAAATCCACCCAAAACTTCATCCTCAACATTGATGGTCTCCCAGTATCCACCTCACCTCACATCCGGAATCTTGGAATCATCCTTGATCAAACCCTCTCCTTCGACAAACACATCAAACACATCACAAAGACAGCCTTCTTCCACCTCAAAAACATTGCCCGTCTCCGTCCATCCCTCTCCTCCACAGCTGCAGAAACCCTCATCCACGCCTTCATCACCTCCCGTCTGGACTACTGCAACAGCCTCCTCTATGGCGCACCCTCAAAAATCATCAATAAACTTCAATACATTCAAAACTCCGCTGCCCGTCTACTCACCCACACCTCGATCCGTGACCATATCACCCCCGTACTTTATAAACTCCACTGGCTCCCCATCCCCCAGAGAATCCAGTACAAAATCCTCCTCATAACCTACAAAGCCCTCCATAACCTGGCCCCATCCTACCTGACCGACCTCCTCCACAGGCACACTCCCACCTGCACCTTCCGCTCTGCCGCTGCCAATCTCCTATCCCCCCACATCCGGACCAAACTCAGATCCTGGGGGGACAGGGCTTTCTCCATCGCTGCTCCCACCCTATGGAACTCACTACCCCAAACCGTTAGAGACTCCTCCACACTCACCACATTCAAAACATCGCTGAAGTCTCACCTGTTCAGTACTGCCTTCAACCACTGAAAATCACCTCACCTACTGTCTCCTTTCTCTGTTCATTTATTTATTTACTTATTTATCTATTTATTCATTTCCCTATGTTCTCAAAATCTCTGTAAAGCGTCTTTGAGTATATGAAAAGCACTATATAAATAAAATGCATTATTATTATTATTATTATAATCAAAACAAGCACAAGTACAAAAAGGCAGAGCAAAGAGAAAGATATCAGAGTGCAGAATATAACACAGCTGGAAATACTGAAAGATTTACACGTGGAAAAGGACATTTAAAAGAGTGGGGTGATTGTATTGGATGATAGTAGAACCTCCTTTGGGACCAGCAAATAGTTGCCACACTCCAGCACCACCTTGGAACTTGCGGGCAGAGTTTGCCCATCGATTACAACATCTCAGTTGCAGAGTGGTAACGCCAGTTACAGGTGGCACAGTGGCGCAGCTGGTAGAGCTGCTGCCTCACGGCGCCAGAGACCCGGCTTTGATCCTGACCTCGGGTGTTCTCTGTCCCCTGCTCCCCAGTCCTGAGCTTCTACCCACCTCACCGGAGACCCTCAGACTATCTTTAATAAGACTTTATTGGACTCTGTGGATTGTCACCTTGTCGTGGTGGAGAAGCTGGTATGGTCCAGAGATCCTGAGAGCGATGCCGTCTGGAGCTATGCTCCTGGTAGGGTCACCCATGGCGGTAAGGTCGAGGGGGAGGTCCCTGACAAAGAGCGATCCAACCGAGACCTCAACGGTGGAACAGGCGGAGGGAGGATGATGGCTGACTTTAGTGGAGCGTCACAACGGCTGGGAAGGCGGATGGATGAAGACTGCAGTGGGCGGGTGCTACAGACAGGAAGGTAGACGCTCCCATCCCCACGGGTCTTGGGCAGATGAGGCTGGTCAGCCTGGGAAGGCAGTCCATCTAGGAGAGGGAAAACGCTGATCTAAAACCTCCACTGCCTTGTGGCCATTTCCAGTCATGGAAAAGGCTCCAGGAGTAAACCTCAAGAAAAATCCGGAGTCGGAGTCCCTGGGGCAGTTGGTCGTTGTCCACAACCTGGTTCTGGCAGCTCCTGCGATGGCGCTGGTGCCAAACTGTAACGGCTCTGCTGTCCCTTTGGGTCGATCAGCGACATGGAGAGGGGGGATGTGCTGCACGGGCAACAGCCTGTCCTTCACATGACATCGCCCAGGCTTGCATCCGACCCACACATCCACACTTCAAGCAGCCAACACCCAGGATGCATCACCCATGGTCAGCCATGACCGAGGGGGGCCTTAGCCTATTGGACTTTATCTTGCGCTAAACATTATTCCCTTTATCATGTATCTGTACACTGTGGATGGCTCGATTGTAATCATGTATTGTCTTTCCACTGGCTGGATAGCACGCAACAACAGCTTTTCACTTAACCTGAGTACATGTGACAATAAACTAAACTAAACTAAACTAAACTAAACTAAACTAAATTAAACTGAACTGAACTAAACTAAACTAAACTAAAGAAATTTAAACTAATCTATGTGTGGAGCTTGCACATTCTCCCTGTGATCACGTGGGTTCCACCAGGTCCTCTGGTTTCCTCCCACATCCCAAAGACATGCGGGTTTGTAGATTAATTGGCTTGTGTGCAGGGAGTGGATGTGAATGGAGGATAACATAGAGCTAGTGTGAACGGGTGATTGATGGTCAGTGTGGACTCAGTGGGTCGAATGGGCTGTTTCCAAGGTGTATCACTCCCAGATCAATGATCAATTCAGTGTTTACTACCAGAGTAGCTTATGTCAGTCCTGGAGACCTTCTCCACTGATGCACATTCTGTGGCCTAGCCCACCAACCAACCCTTCAAGAAGCGAGAGAAACGATAAACGCAATATTATTTATCAGGCTGTTTTTGACAGGTATTCAGTCCTTGCTTCTGCTGCACTGCTAATGCTTGACTAACAGTCAAGAGAGCTGAAATATATGGTATAAAAGAGCACGAGGGAAATAAATTGGGTGAATGCATTCAGTCTTTTACCTGGAGTTGGGGAATCAAGAACCAAAAGGCAGAGGTTTAATGTGAGAGGGGGAAGATTTAATAGGAATCTGAGGGGTAATGTTTTCACACAGAGTTTAGTTTAGTTTAGAGATACAGCGTGGAAACAGGCCCTTCGGCCCACCAAATCTGTGCTGACCAGCGATCACCCGTACACTAGCACTACCCGACACATGAGGGGCAATTTTACAGAAGCCAATTAATCTACAAACCTGCATGTCTTTGTAAGGTTAGAGGAAACTGGAGCACTTGGAGAAAACCAACGCGGTCACAGAGAGAACATACAAACCCCGTACAGCCAGCACCTGAGCTCAGGATGGAAGCCGGGGTTCTGGCAACGTATGCAGCAACTCTGTGCCACCGTGCTGCCTTAAGTGTGGTGGTGAGGGTGATGGTGATGGCTTGTGGGTGTATGGAACGAGCTGCCAGAGGAGGTAGTTGAGGCAGGTACTATAATAACATTTGAAAGACATTTGGGCAGGTGCATGGATAGGAAAGGTTTGGAGAGATGTGGGTCAAACACGGGCAGGTGAGACTAGCGTAGATTGGGCTATCTTGGTCGGCATGGGCAAGTTGGCCAAAAGGCCTGTTTCCATGCTGTGTGACAAGGAATGGGCCAGATCTAATTGAGACAGGCATGTTAGTTCCAGCTTCATTCTGTGATGCAAACTGTTAGTCAGGCATTAGCAGTGCAGCAGAAACAAGAACTGAATGTCTGTTAAAAACAGCCTGATAAATATTAGTTTAATCTCATTATGGTGAACATTGGGAAGGAATCACCGTGATTCAATATAATTCAACATAAAATGTGAACTTTAGTTAAGTTTAGTTTAGTTTAGTTTAGTTTAGTTTAGAGATATTGCGTGGACACAGACCGTTCGGCCCACCAAGTTCATGCTGACCAGGGGTGTCAGGGGTTATGGGGAGAAGGCAGGAGTATGGGGTTAGGAGGGAGAGATAGATCAGCCATGATTGAATGGCGGAGTAGACTTGATGGGCCGAATGACCTAATTCTGACCTTATGACCAACAATCCCTGTACACTTGGAACAATTTACAATTTTACTGAAGCCAATTAACCTACAAACCTGTACGTCTCTGGAGTGTGTGAGGAAACCAGAGCACCCGGAGAAAACCCATGCGGTCATGGGGAGAACGTACAAACTCGCACAGACGGCACCTTTAGTCAGGATCGAACCCGGGTCTCTGGCGTGTGAGGCAGCAACTCTACCGCTGCGCCATTGTGCCACCTTTCAGTTTAGTTCATTATCGTCACATGTACTGAGGTACAGTGAACAGCTCTTTTGTTGCCAGCAAAAACATTCGACACGATTACAATCAAGCCCTCAGTTATCAATGATGACAACAATCATACAAATGGATCCTTAATATATGGGAAGGAGCTGCAGATGCTGGTTTACACCAAAGGTAGACACAAAATGCTGGAGTAACTCAACGGGACAGGCAACATCTCTGGAGAGAAGGAATGTGTGATGTTTCGGTTCGAGACCCTTCTTCAGAACTGGAGAAGTGGATCCTTAAATTGAATAAATAATTGCCTGGAGATAACTTTTTCCTTTGGAACTGGGTGTCATATTGATCCTCCAATATCTCCCTGTATTGGCAGCTGTTGGTGACTGTATTAGTCATTGATATGTGCCCCAAACCAACTCTCTACTGAAATGATATTCCTTGTCAGGTGACGCAGTTGAACTCGATGTTCACCAGAAAGCATTTGCACTTAATCCAGGCTTTAGTCCCTGTTGGAGGTCACGTCAAAGGCCACGGTGGAAGTCCTTCACAATTGGATCATTCGCACTCTTGATGCAGTTAATATGAGACGGGCCCAGTAACTCCATAGGAAATGAAGGAAGGAACTGCAGATGCTGGTTTACACCAAAGATAGACACGAAATGCTGGAGTAACTCAGCGGGACAGGCATCATCTCTGGAGAGAAGGGATGGGCATTCCTTCCCATTCTATTTTTGAAGTTAATGCAGCGGTGGAAACTCATGTGTGATCCTGACTATGGGTGCTGTCTGAACAGAGTTTGTACGTTCTCCCCGTGACCGCATGGATTTTCACCGAAATCGTCGGTTTTAGTTGCCTTCCACACTTCAAAGACGTACAGTTTGGCTTGGCATAAGTATAAATTGGCCCTAGTGTGTGTAGGATAGTCTGAAGAAGGATCTGTTTCCGTGCTGTATCTCTAAACTTAACTGATAAACTAAAATTCCTCCTATCCAGAGCTGCTGCCTGTCCCGCTGAGTTACTCCAGCATTTTGTCTCCATCTTCAGTGTAAACCAACATCTGCAGGCCCTTCCTACCCACTAACTCCATAACCGATTCCCCTCTCCACCCGTGGTAAGAATAGGAAGGCAGAGTATTATCTGAATGGTGTCAAGTCAGGAAAAGGGGACGTACAACGAGATCTGGGTGTCCTAGTGCATCAGTCACTGAAAGGAAGCATGCAGGTACAGCAGGCAGTGAAGAAAGCCAATGGAATGTTGGCCTTCGTAACAAGGGGAGTTGAGTATAGGAGCAAAGAGGTCCTTCTGCAGTTGTACAGGGCCCTAGTGAGACCGCACCTGGAGTACTGTGTGCAGTTTTGGTCTCCAAATTTGAGGAAGGATATTCTTGCTATTGAGGGCGTGCAGCGTAGGTTTACTATTTTAATTCCCGGAAAGGCGGGACTGTCATATGTTGAAAGATTGGGTGACTAGGCTTGTGTACACTGGAATTTAGAAGGATGAGAGGGGATCTTATCGAAACGTATAAGATTATTAAGGGGTTGGACACGTTAGAGGCAGGAAACATGTTCCCAATGTTGGGGGAGTCCAGAGCAAGGGGCCACAGTTTAAGAATAAGTGGTAGGCCATTTGGAACTGAGATGAGGAAAAACTTTTTCAGTCAGAGAGTTGTGAATCTGTGGAATTCTCTGCCTCAGAAGGCAGTGGAGGCCAATTCTCTGAATGCATTCAAGAGAGAGCTAGACAGAGCTCTTAAGGATAGTGGAGTCAGGGGGTATGGGGAGAAGGCAGGAACGGGGTACTGATTGAGAATGATCAGCCATGATCACATTGAATGGCGGTGCTGGCTCGAAGGGCTGAATGGCCTCCTCCTGCACCTATTGTCTATTGTCTATTGTCTATTGACAGAAAGCTAAATGTACTTCCATAATTTGGGAGTTACCGGGATCAGCAGACTTTGCCCGTGATTCCCAAAATCTCAGATAAGGTTCAGACCAGTTTATGCTGTGCAGGTCCATCAATCACTGAGGCATGGCTCAGGTCAGGGCAAGGGCTGCACTAACCCGATGTTAATTCAACAGCCATGGGTCTCCATTCATTATTGTCCTCATTTTAGAGCATGATCTCCTCTCTTCTGTACCTCTAACACCTTTAAATGGGTTAACCCATTTGTATATTAATGATTTGGACAAGTGGATTGAAAGCATCTGATGAGCGTTTGACAGCACTAGGCCTGTACTCGCTGGAGTTTAGAAGGATGAGGGAACCTCATTGAAACTTACAGAATAATGAAAGGCATAGATAGAGTGGATGTAGAGAGGATGTTTCCACTGGTGGGAGAGTCTAGGACCAAAGGTCACAGCCTCAGAATTAAAGGGTGCTCTTTTAGAAAGGAGGTGAGGAGGAAATTCTTTAGTAAGAGGGTAGTTAATCTGTGGAACTCAGTGCCACAGAGGGCTGTGGAGGCCAAGTCAGTGGATATTTTTAAAGAAGAGATGGGCAAATTCTTGAATAGAACGAGTGTCAAGAGTTATGAGGAGAAGGCAGGAAAATGGAATTAGGAGGCAGAGATCAGGCATGATTGAATGGCGGACTGGACTCGATGGGACGAATGGCCTAATTCTACTCCTATAACTTGTGAACTTGTAAACCCCCCACATGCATGAAATGTTGATAGTGCTAATGTCATTGGATACAGGAAACATTTTGGCACCACACAACAACCTGAATGCACCAATGAAGACTTGACCTGATCGTGGTAGAAAATAGCACAGGTTCATTCAACGGCAGACCATCATAGAAGCTAGGAACTGCTGGTGCTGGTTTACGAACAAGGACAAAAAGTGCTGGAGCAACTCAGCAGGTCTTACAGCATCTCAGGAGAACATGGATGGGTGACCTTTCGGGTCAGGACCCTACTTCTGACAAACGCTTCCAACCATAAATATTAACCAATCCATGTTCCCCAGAGATGCTGCTTGACCTGCTGAGTTACTCCAGCACTTTGTATCCTTGTAAGGTCAAACCTCACCTGACTAATTAATAACTGGAGGTTTTACAGACATTGCTATAAAGCTGCACTTAGCAAGAATGTGCTCACCGACGTTTAATTAAATGTCATCACAGCCATTTATCCACTAAACAATAATACATTAGTGAAAAACCGTCAAAGAAATAACAAAGGTTATTCTGAGAGTGAAGTGAGAATGACTCTCCTTGAATGAGTCAGCTAGAGGAAGACTTTGTAAAGCTGACCTCAATGACATTCAAGGGACAACACTTACTCAAGGGCTTACCTTACTCAAAGATGGCTGTGGCTGTTGAAGGTCAATCCAAGCCTCAGAACATCACCACTGGAGTTCCTCAGGATAGTGTTCCCCCTCTGCCCTTCCATGTTTAGTTTAGTTTAGTTCTCCCCAATGTCTGTATTCCCTAATTCAATGGGGCCTAATTAGTCTTCAGTTTGTGTAGCTCCTTCAATGGAATTTATAGCATGGACTATGTCACACGATTTTATGTTTCTTCTTGTTATTTTCATTGTTCTCCATCCCAATTTATTTACTCCTGTTCTTAGTCTTCGGAGTTATTCCTGCTCTATTTAGGTCAGATAATAATAATAATAATAATAATAATAATAATATTCATTTATTGTCATTGCAACGAGTACAACGAAATTAAGGTGTCTTTTAGTTTAGTTTAGTTTAGTTTAGTTTAGAGATACTGCATGGAAACAGGCCTTTTGACCCACCGAGTCCGCACCGACCAGCGATCCCCGCACATTAACATTATCTTACCTTCACACACGAGGGACAATTTACACATACACCAAGCCAATTAGCCTACAAACCTGTATGTATTTGGAGTGTGGGAGGAAACCGAAGATCTCGGAGAAAACCCACGCAGGTCACAGTACAAACTCCGTACAGACAGCACCCGTAGTCAGGATCCAACCCGGGTCTCCGGCACTGCACGCGCTGTAAGGCGGCAACTCTACCGCTGCGCCTGCCGCCCATGTTCACTGTCATCAGTGATCTTCCCAACATCCATCGGGATCTTGAACAGTAGTAACACTGAGCAAAACACTTAGGGGGGCATGGTGACATAGTAGTAGAGCTACTGCCTTACAATGCCAGAGACCCGGGTTCAATCCTGACTACGGGTACTGTCTGTACGGAGTTTTTACATACTTCCCATGACCTGCGTGGGTTTTCTGTGGCAGCTGCAGTTTCCTCCAACACTCCAAAAACGTTGGTTAATTGGCTTTGGTAAGTTGTTAAACTCGTCCCTAGTGTCTAGGAGAGTGTTGGTGTGTTGGACGATCATTGGTCGGCGCGGACACTGAGGGCCGAAGGACATGTTTCCATGTTGTATCGATAAAGTCTAAAGCCATCTTCAAGATGCCGACAGTCTCTTGCCAAGAACAACGTCTTATTGTCTTTCTGCTGACTGGATAGCACGCAGCAAAAGCTGCTCACTGTACCTGCGTAGAGGTGACAATAAACTGAACTGAACAGACAGAGGAGATGAACAGTGTCAGTGATCAAGCTGGGGACTCACGCCCAGTGTCCACGGAGGGCTCTGTTGTTCTGAGGTTGGGTGTGGGAGGCACGGTGGCCGTGTGAAGCGAACGGCTGTTCGTGGGTCAGCGCTTATGGATCGAGGTGTCGGTGGAGTGGGCCGCTGGAGGCCCTGCAGCGGCCTGGGGCTAGATTGAGTCAGATGCCGCTCCAAGTGGCCGCGTGCGTGGATTGGAAACAGCTCACAGCGGCACAGAGTGGCACAGAGCAGTGGAGCAGCGGTGGGAGGACATCACAACATCACCAGACCAAGCCGAACCCTGCAACTCTGACCCAATACCACCACCAGGACAACAGGCCTTTATGACCAAATTGAGACTCTACATTTTTGACAACTTTGGACTTGAAGGAGACAAGATGGCATTAGAAATGTGACAACTCTTGTTTAGTTTAATTTATAGTTTAGAGATACAACCCAGAAACAGGCACTTCGGCCCACCGAGTCCGCACCCACCAGCGATCCCCACACATTAACACCATCCTCCGCACACGAGGGACAATTTTACATTTACACCAAGCAAATTAACCTTCAAACCTGCACGTCTTTGGAGTGTGGGAGGAAACCAAATATCTCAGAGAAAACCCATGCAGGTCACGGGGAGAACGTACAAACTCCGTACAGACAGCGCCCGTAGTCGGGATTGAACCCGGGTCTCTGGCGCTGTTCAGCACTGCTCTCTGGTTGTGGTAGGATGGTTCAGTTGCCTGATAACAGCTGGGAAGGAACTGTACCTGAATCTGGAGGTGTGCGTTTTCACACTTCTGTACCTCTTGCCAGATGGGAGAGGGGAGAAGAGGGAGTGGCCGTGGTGCGACTCGTTCTTGATTATGCTGCTGGCCTTGCCGAATAGACAATAGATAATAGACAATAGACAATAAGTGCAGGAGTAGGCCATTCGGCCCTTCGAGCCAGCACCGCCATTCAATGTGATCATGGCTGATCATTCTCAATCAGTACCCCGTTCCTGCCTTCTCCCCATACCCCCTGACTCCGCTATCCTTAAGAGCTCTATCTAGCTCTCTCTTTAATGTATTCAGAGAATTGGCCTCCACTGCCCTCTGAGGCAGAGAATTCCACAGATTCACAACTATCTGACTAAAAAAGTTTTTCCTCATCTCTGTTCTAAATGGCCTACCCCTTATTCTTAAACTGTGGCCCCTTGTTCTGGATTCCCCCAACATTGGGAACATGTTTCCTGCCTCTAACATGTCCAACCCCTTAATAATCTTATACGTGGGTCCTCTGATCCCCGGTTCACATCTTACTCCAGCTCTTCAATATTTGCAGGACCTCTTCTGCCCGATAAACGTTCCCTTGTCCCACGTCAGTGTAATTGGAGCCATCCTCCCCTCCGCCAGCCTCCTCTCCCTTCCCCCACCTATTCGCTGCTCCACGGCATAGTGGGAATCTCCCCGCAGCCCACAGACCAGTGGTAGAGATCTGCAATTAAAATGCTGACTCAAGCACAATAGAGAAAACAATTTCAAAACATAAATAGACACACAGCTTTGATATGCTAATGCTTGTGCTGACAGATTCAGGCAATTAGACATGAACACAATTTCTGAACCACGTCACTGTCTGCCTCTGCTCTGTGAATCTAAGCACTTAAGAGGAGGTGAGGAGGGACTTCTTTAGTCAGAGGGTATTTAATCTGTGAAACTCATTGCCAATGGTAAATTGCCCTTAATGTGTAAGAAGCGAAACTGGGTGATTATTAGCCAGTGTGGACTTGGTGGGCCAAAGGGCCTGTTCCCATGCTGTATGTCCAAACTAAACTAAACCAAACCAAACTAAAAGACACTGTAGGGACATAGGGATTGGCCAGGTAATAGAACCCTCGGATTGGGTTACGGTCACGGGGTGAGGGAGCGCGAGGTATTTAAATGCTTGGCGCCAAACGTTAGTTAGAGATTAGATTAGTGAGTGAAGTTAGTGTTCGTCCAGAAAGAAGTCTGTTGCGTTTGTCACGGGTTTTATACCAATAAAGTATTTGGATAATACCACTCGTCTGGACTCACTACATTGGTGACCTCGAACGTAGGAAGAAAGCAGCAGCATGTCGCAGGCGGGAGCGAGCGCGGGCGAAATTCATCTACCGCCGTTCTGGGCCCATCAGCCGCACCTGTGGTTTGTGCAGGCAGAATCACAGTTCCATCTTAAAAAGGTGGAGGAAGATCAGGAGAAGTACCACCACCTGGTGAGCTGTCTGCAGGCGGAGGTGGCTGCGCGGGTCAGCCGATACCTGACCAGTCCACCCCAAACGGACCAGTACGTGGGGCACAAGAAGCTCCTGCTGCGGACCTTCGGCTGGGCCCAGAGCCAGCGGGCTCTGAAGCTCCTCCATTTGCCAGACCTGGGGCAGCGGCTGCCGTCGGAGTTGATGTCCGAGATGCTGACTTTGGCGGGCGACCATCAGCCATGCATGATATTTGAAGCGGCCTTTCGGGAGAAGCTACCTGGGGACGTCAGGTTGGTGTTGGCGGACGTCTCTTTTGAAGATCCGGTAGCGTTCGCCGAGAAGGCCGACACGCTCGTTAGGGAACGCAACACCCGAGACGGCTCCGTTAACCGGGTCTCGAGGCCCAGCGGCAGTCGGGGGTGCGGCCGGGAGAGCGACGCATCGGCCGCTATTTCGCAGTCGGCCCGCCAAGAGAGGGCGGCGGCGCCTGTTCATTGGCAGCGGGCTCGACCAACAGAGCCGGAGAGGCGTGGCTGGTGCTCTTTCCATCGGCGGTGGGGCGGCGAGGCCTGAAGCTGTAGATCCCCGTGTTCGTTTCCGGGAAACGCCTGGGCCGATCGACTGTAGAGGCAGTCTCGGTTGGCCGTAACTACCGCCTCTACGCCACAGATCAGAGAACCGGGATCATCTTCCTAGTGGACACGGGAGCGGTCGTAAGTATTGTGCCCCCCTATGACTGTGAAGTTCGAGTGGGGGAAAAGGGGCTGCCCCTAATTGCAGTGAATGGTAGCACCATCCGTACATACGGTAAAAGGACTATGTCCCTGTCCTTCGAGTCCAGGACTTACCGTTGGGAATTCATCGTTGCGGATGTGGGCCAGGCCATATTGGGTGCAGATTTCCTATGGGCGTTTTCCTTGTCGCAGATGTCCGAGGAAGGGGCCTACAACCCTCGGCTGATGTACGGCCTCGGGGTACTGGGCCAGAGGCTTCTACAAGCGCCGCCCCACCCAGCCTAGTTATCCAGTCCATTACCACGGCTCCCGGTCAGTTCGATGCGGTCCTGGCCGACTTCCCGCAGCTCCTCGTCCAGCGTTTTGATTCACCTTCGGAGAAGCACGGGGTCGTCCATTTCATCCCAACCAAAGGGCCGCCGGTTTTTGCCCGGGCACGGCGCCTCCCACCCGACAAGCTGGCCAGGGCGCGAGAGGAGTTCCTAAACTTGGAGAGGTTGGGAATTATTCGGCCTTCGAGTAGTCCGTGGGCCTCCCCCTTGCACATGGTTTCCAAAGCGTCTGGGGGGTGGAGACCATGTGGTGACTTCCGTCGACTCAACGCGGCAACACGGCCGGACCGCTATCCGATTCCACACATCCAGGACTTTTCAGCTAGCCTGGAGGGGGCTACAATATTTTCAAAAATTGATTTGGTGCGGGGATACCATCAGATCCCGGTCCACCCGCCGGACATTCCAAAAACAGCGACCATTACTCCGTTCGGATTGTTTGAGTGGTTGCGGATGCCTTTCGGCCTTAAAAATGCAGCTCAGGCATTCCAGCGTCTGATGGACCGGGTGGGTCGAGGGTTGCCGTTTGTCTTTATTTATCTTGACGATATTTTGATTGCCAGCCGTTCGGTCCAGGAGCACTTGGTCCACCTCCGCACGGTGTTCCAGAGGCTGCAAGACCATGGCCTGATTCTCCATCCGGACAAATGCCAATTCGGCCTGTCCGCGGTGGATTTTTTGGGTCACCGGGTTACTCCGGCCGGTGCCACTCCCTTACCAGCTAAGGTGGACGCGGTCCGCTCTTTACCCCGCCCGACTACCATCAAGGGCTTGCAGGAGTTCGTGGGCATGGTCAATTTCTATCATCGGTTCGTGCCTGCAGCAGCTCGGGTTATGCGCCCCCTTTTTCAATGTCTCGCGGGTAACCCCGCGGAGTTGGTATGGTCCGTAGCTGCGGAGATGGCTTTTGTTGCGGTCAAACAGGCCCTCGCCAACGCCACCATGCTGGTGCACCTGCGCTCCTCCGCCCCCACAGCTCTGACGGTGGATGCCTCAGACGTGGCGGTGGGTGGGGTTTTGAAGCAGCAGGTCGACGGTAATTGGCAGCCTCTGGCGTTTTTCAGCAGGCAGCTCTCTCGAGCGGAGCTCAAGTACAGTGCGTTCGATAGGGAGCTCCTGGCCCTTTATTTAGCAGTCCGCCACTTCCGTTATTTTTTAGAAGGCCGTTCTTTCGTGGCCTACACGGATCACAAACCTTTGACATTCGCTTTTGCTAAGGTTTCTGATCCGTGGTCGGCTCGCCAGAGCGGCACCTAACCCTCATTTCGGAGTTTACGACCGATGTCCGTCATATTGCGGGTAGGCTGAATGCCGTTGCTGATGCCCTGTCCCGGCCGGCCATTCCCTCCGTAGCCGTGGTGGGTAAACAGGTGGATTTCCAGGAGCTAGCGGAGGCTCAGCGCCTGGAAGGGACTGCCGCGGTGTACGCCTCCACAACCTCGGGACTGCGTTTAGAGCAGGTGGCGTGTGGCCCCACAGGTACCAAGTTGTGGTGCGATGTTACTCTCCCACGCCCTTGCCCGGTGGTGCCTGCCGCTCTGCGGCGTAAGGTTTTTGAGGCCATTCATGGCCTGGCACATCCGTCCATCAGGGCGACTTCAGCCATGGTGGCTGACCGGTTTGTCTGGCATGGCCTGCGAAAGCAGGTGGCAGCCTGGGCACGCGCCTGTATTCCGTGCCAGACCTCCAAAGTCCATCGTCATGTCCAGCCCCCATACCAGAGATTCGAGGTTCCCCCCGCCCGTTTTTTCCACATCCATGTGGATTTGGTGGGTCCATTGCCCTATTCTAGGGGTTACACTCATCTACTGACGGTGGTCGATCGGTTCACTTGTTGGCCGGAGGCGCTCCCGTTGTCGGACACCTCGGCGGCCTCCTGTGCACGTGCCCTGGCGTTGCATTGGGTGGCTCGTTTCGGGGTCCCGGCTATCATCACTACAGATCGGGGAGCCCAGTTCACCTCGTCCCTCTGGGCCGCGCTGGCGCAGCTGTATGGGTCTCGCTTACAGCAGACCACCGCCTATCATCCCCAAGCCAACGGGATGGTTGAGCGTTTCCATCGGCAGCTGAAGGCGTCTCTCTGTGCTCGCCTGACTGGCTACGATTGGGCTGACCAGCTGCCTTGGGTCCTCCTCGGCATTCGTACGGCCCCGCGGGCTGAGCTGGGCACATCTTCGGCCGAGCTCGTCTACGGTTCGCCCCTGCGGGTGCCGGGCGACATTCTCCCTTCCACTCCCGCCTTGCCGCCATCCGTCACGTCAGTCTTGGGCTCCCTCCGGGAACGGGTGGGTTCTCTGGCTCCAGTCCCGACCTCCAGTCACGGAAGCACAGCAGTTCACGTTCCTTCGGAATTGCGGAGCTGTGATTTCGTGTTTCTTCGGAAAGATTGCCACCGCCCCCCTCTCCAGCCGGTTTACCAGGGCCCGTTCCAGGTGCTCAAAAGAGGGACTGTGACCTTCACCTTGCAGGTAGGAAATCGTCAGGAGCTTGTTTCAGTGTCCCGTCTTAAGCCGGCCCATTTGGACCAGGACCTCCCCGTGTCGGTGGCTCAGCCGCCGCGCCGGGGCCGGCCTGTGGCGGCTCGACTGGTCCCGTCAGCGGCGCCCAGTTTACCACCTCTTGGGCCTCCGCCGCCTATGGTTGGTCCCGGGCTGCCGTTGTTCATCAAGTGCCCCCCGTCACCTACACTCTCCGCTCCAGTGGACCCCCCATCGCCTCCAGCGGTGGCGTCCACCCCGCCTCCTGTCACGCTGGGGGTATCGGTTTCCCCCCTCCGTACACGTTCTGGGCGGGAGGTTCGGCCGCCCGTGAGGTATGGTTTCGAGGGTTCTGGGGGGGGTCATGTAGGGACATAGGGATTGGCCAGGTAATAGAACCCTCGGATTGGGTTACGGTCACGGGGTGAGGGAGCGCGAGGTATTTAAATGCTTGGCGCCAAACGTTAGTTAGAGATTAGATTAGTGAGTGAAGTTAGTGTTCGTCCAGAAAGAAGTCTGTTGCGTTTGTCACGGGTTTTATACCAATAAAGTATTTGGATAATACCACTCTTCTGGACTCACTACAACACCTTATTATCTGACCTAAATAGAACAGAGATCATTCTGAGGACTAAGAACAGGACTAAGGAAATTGGGATGGAGAACAATGAAAATAACAAGAAGAAACATAAAATCGTTTGGCAGAGCCCATGCTATAAATTCCATTGGAGCTACACAAACCGAAGACTAATTAGGCCCCATTGAATTAGGGAATAGAGACCTTGGGGAGAAAATGAATACAAGGATAAAGAGTTCACCGATTATCGGAACAGGAGAGAGCACGTCAATGAAGAATGCACAGAAAGTAAAGGAGATCAAAGACAATTAGGAAAACGTAGAAGAAGTGTGGAATTTGAAGATCAAGAAACATAAAACAAAGTCATGAAATAATGAAATATTCTGCACAAACAAAAATAAATGGAAAGCCAGTGTGGGAATAGAGCCTCTAAAGGATGAAGAGGATAAAATCAGAGGCAGCAAAAGCAAAACAACAGAAGAAATTCATGAAAGTCAATATCAAGTACAAGACGTAAACAAACTTGCAAACTATGCACTTAATTAGCTTTGTTTAAAGGTGCAGCATAGAGCTAGGCTCTTCGGCCCGACGAAGCCCAGGCAGGCCATCAATTGGCAGTTCGCGCTAGTTCCAGATACTCCTACTTTCACGTCCACTCTACACATCAGGGACTATTTACAGAGGCCAAGAAACCGACAAACACACACACATTTCAGATGTGGGAGGAAACCTCGTTCTAGCAACCCAGCACCTGGTGGAAACCCTTGCGGTCACAAGGGAGGCATGCAAACTCCACACAGACAGCACCCAAGATCAGATTCAAACCTGGATCTCTGATACATAGATACATAGATACATAGGCAATAGGTGCAGGAGTAGGCCATTCAGCCCTTCAAGCCAGCTGATCATCCACAATCAGTACCCCTTTCCTGCCTTCTCCCCATATCCCTTGATTCCACTAGCCCTAAGAGCTCTATCAAACTCTCTCTTGAAAGCATCCAGTGAATTGGCCTTCACTGAATTCTGAGTCAGAGAATTCCACAGATTCCCAACTCTCTGGGTGAAAAAGTTTTTCCTCATCTCAGTTCTAAATGGTCTACCCCTTATTTTTAAACCTGGTTCTGGACTCCCCCAACATCGGGAACATGTTTCCTGCATCCAGTGTGTCCAATACCTTAATAATTTTGTATGTTTCTATAAGATCCCCTCTCATCCTTCTAAATTCCCGTGAATACAAGCCCAGTCGCTCCAATCTTTCACCATGATGTTGTGAGGCAGCAGCTCTACCAGCTACACCACTATGCCACCCTTGGCAAACTAACTTCAAGGTATAAAGTTTGATAAGAAGAAAATAACAAGATTAACCAAAAATCTGAAAATTTTGAAAAATCTGAAATCCGAATCAAAACAGAAAATGCTGCTGGAAACACTCTGTAGGTCAGGCAGCATCTGTGAAGAGAGGAACAGAGTTAGTGTTTTGGTTCCAAAGCTCTCCATTACAACTGAGGAGATACTAACTATGTGGAAAGAAAGACGACAACAACACCAAAAACTAATAACTGAGATAGAGGTTAATTGCTATTACAAAATGAAAACCAATGCTGGTTTATTTGTGGAGGATAGAAATGAAGGAACAAAGGGTGCTAAACTTGTACACTGCACCGTTGTCTGACCACACAGAGTTATGGTCACAATATTGCTAAAGGCATCTATAAAAAGTCACAAAGATGAGAGAGGAGCAGCTTGCTATACATCAAGGCAGCAAGATGATGTTGCGTGTATTTTTTGTGAGAAAAAAATCTGAAGTTTGACGTGTTGTCACGGAGAATTTTCACTTCTGGAGATGAACAAAATTAGGCTGTGGTTGTAAGATCAGAAATTAAACAGGGAATTCAGGAGAAATTTCTCTTGGCAGGGAATGATGAAGACATGGGCTGCAGTAGGTGAGGTTAACAGAAATCAGGGGGGGCAGATGGCGATTTAGAGATACAAGGAACAGCAGGTGCTGGAACTTTTAGGGGCATCACAGTGGCGCAGTTGGTAGAGCTGCTGCCCCCACAGTGCCAGAGACACGGGTTCGATCCTGTCCTCGGGTGCTGTACGTGAGGAGTTTGCACATTCTCCCTGTGACCCCACGGGTTTCCTCCGTGTGCTTCGGTTTCCTGCCATATCCCAAAGGCATGTGGGTTTGTCGGTTAGCATGGCCTCTTTAGGTTGCCACTAGCATGTATGGAATGGATTTGAAAGTGTTGGTTAGTTTAGTTTCGGGATACAGCGCGGACACAGGCCATTCGGCCCACCGAGTCCACGCTGACCAGCAATACCCGCACATTAACACTATCCTACACGCACCGGGGAAGATTTATAAATTTACCAAGCCAATTAATCTACAAACCTATACGTCTTTAGAGTGTGGGAGGAAACACGAGTTCCTCGAGAAAGCCCACGCAGGTCACGGGGAGAACGTACAAACTCCGTACAGGCAAGCGCCCGTAGTCAGGATCGAACCTGGGTCTCTGGCGCTGTAAGGCAACGACTCTACCGCTGTGCCACCGTGCCACCCAGAAAGTGGGATATGAGTGAGTCAGTGCGGACTCGATGGGCTGAAGGGCCTTTTCCTGTGCTGTATCTTTCAAACAAAAAATCAATCAAAACTTATTTTCCTTCTCCTAGCTTAAGGAACAAAAAATTGGAAACATCAGCAAGCCAACAGAAACCTACAATTAATTCACCACCAAATGACACGGTGGACATGATTATATGATTATATAAAGGAAACAAAACAAAAGAATAGAGTTTTGAAGAAGGAAAGTGACAGACAAAACTAGTTTAGTTGACAAGTCACAATCAAACCAGTCGCGCGCGATACAGTCTAGGCAGCCTTTCATCAAACACATTAACCCTGGTTGATAACACATAGCGCATTAATATTTTTTTTCATTCAGCAGCTTCTTGAGTGCGGGCAATAACTTTGATCCAGATGCAGGAGATGCTATCATTTGGGATCAAAAGAACATTCCCAGAGATGAAAGAAAAGAACTGGGCTGGACTGCTGGAATTGTGAAATAGAAATCAGAAGCTGTACAAATACACAACAGGGCAATTAGCTTCCAAAGAAAAATGGAACAAACAGCCATTCCTGTCAAGATCACACATAAATCGTTTTCTAGCTTTATTCTTTCAGAAGCAGACAGATGTTAGAGCATTGGTTCTTATTTATAATTTACTCTTCAAATCAATAAGGTTCTTGAGCATTGAAAACGAGGTATCATAGATTTATTAGACATGCAATGCATATGATGATGCTTAAAAATCAGAGCAAAAAAAAAAGCAAACTGACATTTCAGATGAAATGCTCAGATCTTTCAGAGTTGCAGGATCAAGATACAGATGTTATCAAACCCCAGATATAGGCACCAACTCTCACGTATTTTATTCCTTTTTCTTAAACTCACTTTCTTGCCAATGAGTGCTTTCTGCGTCTTCTGATTGAGGACAAGCTTTATGTCAAAACATCCAAGATGAATTTTAATGAACATTTCTCTTTATAGATATCGAGCAATAGTTTTACTTTTCCTACATGCCGAGTGATGCCTGTTTCATACAAGGGATATGGTATGTCACACCTGACTTTGTGACCGAGTAGATACAAAATGCTGGAGTAACTCAGCGGGGCAGGCAGCATCTTGAGAGAGAAGGAATGGGTGACGTTTCAGGTTCAGACCCAGAACGATCTCGACCCGAAACGTCACCCATTCCTTCTCTCCAGAGATGCTGCCTGACCCGCTGAGTTACTCCAGCATTTTGTGTCTACCTTCGATTTAAACCAGCATCTGCAGTTTCTTTTCCTACACACTTGGTGACCGAGTAGTTTGAATCCTATTTTCTTTAAAAAGTTGATGGAAAACCTCTGGTACCTCTACTTTTAATGGGTGGTCAAGGTGGCGCAGCGGTAGAGTTGCTGCCTTACAGCGCTCACAGCGCCGGAGACCCGGGTTCGATCCCGACTACGGTTGCTGTCCGTACAGAGTTTGTACGTTCTCCCCATGACCGCTTGGGTCTTCTCCAAGATCTTTGGTTTCCTTACACACGCCAAAGGCATGTAAGTTAATTGGCTACTTGGTATAAGTGAAAATTGTCCCAAGTGTGAGTAGATAGGGTTAATGTGCGGGAATTGCTGGTCGGTGCGCAGTCAGTGGGCCGAAGCGCCTGTTTCCGCACTGTGTCTCTAAATTAAACTAAAATCAGAAAAAGTGCACATGCTGGAAATTTATAATAAAATCAGAAAATACAGGATGCACTTAACAGGCCAGGCAGCATCTCAGGAAAGATCCTGACCCTGGGTGCTGTCTGCGTAGAGTCAAAGATGACGTTTCAGGTCCAAACGTCATTCATCAACTGTGCCAGAAACCCGGGTTTGATCCTGACTACAGGTGCTGTTTGTGTGGAGTTTTTTATGTTCTCCCTGTGACTATGTGGGCTTCCTTCGGGTACTCTGGATTCCTTCCACATTCCCAAAGACGTATGGGTTTCTAGGTTCATTGTAAATTGCCCTTTAGTGAGTAGGATGCGAAACTGAGATAGAAACATAGAAACATAAAAAATAGGTGCAGGAATAGGCCATTTTGCCCTTTGAGCCAGCACTACCACTCAATATGATCATGGCTGATCATCCAAAATCAGAACCCCGTTCCTGCTTTTTCCCCATATCCCTTGATTCCGTTAGCCCTAAGAGCAAAATCTAACTCTCTCTTGACAACATCCTGTGAAGCCACTACCTTCTGTGTCAGAGAATTCCACAGATTCATAACTCTCTGGGCGAAAAGGTTTTTCTTTATCTCAGTCCTAAATGGCCTACCCCTTATTCTTAAACATAGAACTAGTGCAGAGGTGATCGATGGTCAGCATGGGCTCGGTGTACCGAAGGGCCGGTTTCCCTGTTGTATGCCTAAACTAAACTAAACTAATTTAGTTTTAGGTTACAGAGTAAGTGGTAGAGTGATGGAAAGCACGAAGGAAATATCTCCGATAGGGTGGGACCAAATGGGTTAACGAGGCTCTTAGAAGCAGTCTTGTCAGAGATGTTGAAAATTATAAGGAAGATGAGTAGTTTATAATCCATTTAACCCTAGATCTTACATACTGGGGAAGGAGGATGCAAAAAATGGCCAACATTTGGAACCTAAGGTCTGCTAGGAAGGTAATAAATAGATGTGTCAATGAGTTTGCATAGCACAGCTAGTTAGTTAAAATAAATGTTGGGGGTTGTAAATAGTTGAGGGTAATTAAAATACACACACTGCTGAAAACCAGGCATCCTTATCTATAGAGGGTGATCCAAGCACGAAGAAGGGATAATTATTCACAGTTCTGTCCAGAATTTTATCCATTGCAACCTTGAGATTACAGCTGTTCTTTGTCACTGTACCCACCAATTAACAGCCATTTTTAATAAACTGACCCCATCAGTTCTCCATACATTTATGCTACAAATGGGGAGAGTGGTATACTAAATAACAGTAAACATAAGGTGAAAGATAACTCCAGGGAAAGATAAAGATGAAAGGTTACAGAGACATTGATCGATGATGTTTTATTTCAAATCCACAAGTAACCATTGTGTCATGAGAATATAAAATGCTGTAGGTACTGTGAATAGTTAAAACACTTTGGGTTCTCTCAGTGTGTTTCACAATGTGCACTATTAAGGCCTTCAATAAACTGATTTGTTCGATAGATTCGACACTGATCCACGAGCTGTTTTATTTTGTGTCTGTGTGTATCGGAGTAAGGCCAAATGCTGGCTTTAGGTAGAGCATAAAATTCCCTCCTGAGAGCAGGTTATGGGAAAGTGCATTGAAGGTGGTTGGTAGGAATAGTAGAGTAGATTAGGGTGTCACAACATGATTGACCCCTTTGATGAGCTGATAAGGAGAGGGAGGTGGTCATGTGGCTGGTGGTAAAGTCTTGTTGGAGTTGGCGCTAATCGCATTGATGATCTTTTAATTTAGTTTAGTTTAGAGATACAGCGCAGAAACACATCCTTCGGCCCACCGAGTCCACACCGACCAGTGATCCCCGCACATTAACACTATCCTACAAACACTGCGGACAATTTACAATTATACCAAGCCAATTTAGCTACAAACCTGTACATCTTTGGAGTGTGGGAGGAAACCAAAGATCTCGGAGAAAACCCACGCAGGTCACGGGGAGAACGTACAATCTCCGTACAGACAGCACCCGTAGTTGGGATCAAACCCCGGTCTCTGCTCCACTCTGTAAGCGTTGCAGGGCAGCAACTCTACCGCTGCGTCACCATGCCACCCATCCTCCGTGGAGGTTGTGGGGTGGAAGCTGAACATCAGGAGAACTTTGTCTGAAGTTCCTTCCAATCAATAATATGTTTGCTTGCTTTCCCAGACCTGACAATGGTTTTTAAAAGCGAAAATCTTTTTTCTATTTCCACTGAAGCGTCTTATTTGCTGTGTGTTTCCAACATTTCTTGTTTTATTCCTTGAATATAAATTCAATGAAGGTCCAGTGTTTATCATTCAATCATCCACTGCTGAGTTGCGTATTCTGCACATTACCAGTTAGATAATGTTCCGTAAGCTGTAGGAATCACAATTAAACCACTGGTTTACATCATATAAGTGATCATTGCTTTCCAATTAGTCTTAGTCCTGTGGCTTAGCGGCCATTTCTTCTCACAACTCAGGTTAACATGCGGAGATTACTGTAACCGGCACATGAAGGGAAATCAAGAACATCGTCCCTCTTCATAAAAAGGTTGATTAACCCCTCCTTTGCTGTATATTGCCCGCATCTTTTACTTTGCTTATTTGCAGGGCGGCACAGTGGCGCTGCCATTAGTGTCCTGGGTTCAGTCCTGACCTTGGAGATGTCTATGTGGAGTTTGCACATATTCCCTGTGACCATGTGGGTTTCGTCCGGGTGCTCTGGTTTCCTCCCACTTCCTAAAGATGTGCAAGTTGTACCGCTGGGCTGCAGTAAACTTCCCTCAGTGTGTAGGTAGTGAGTGAGAAAGTGGCATATCATAGAACTAGTGTGAACTGGTGATCAATGGTTGGCATAGACAGTAGGCAGAAGAGCATGTTTCTCTGCTCTACAAATAAATATGTTCATGAAATACAGATGATGGCCTGCTGTCAGCTTCAGTTTAGTTTAGTTTAGAGATACAGCATGGAAACAGGACCTGCAGCCCACCGAGTCCGCACCGACCAGCGATCCCCGCACATTAACACTATTCTACACACACTAGAGACAAATTAGATAGAGCTCTTAATCATAGCGGAGTCAGGGGGTATTGGGAGAAGACAGGAACGGGGTACTGATTGTGGATGATCGGCCAAGATCACATTGAATGGAGGTGCTGGCTCGTAGTGCCGAATGGCCTACACCTGCACCTATTGTCTATTGTCTATTGTCTAAATTACATTTATACCAAGCCAATTAAGCTACAAACCTGTCCGTCTTCGGAGAGTGGGAGGAAACCGAAGATCTCGGAGAAAACCCACGCGGTCACGGGGGGAACGTACAAACTACGTAAAGAAGGCACCTATAGTCAGGATCAAGCCCGGGTCTCTGGCGCTGTAAGGCAGCAACTCTACCACTGCGCCACCGTGCAGCACTGTGGTAATCTAGGCTGACATTTCACTGCAACTGTTGCAGAAAGTTGCGATGCTGTTGCACCGTTTCAATAGACATTAGACAATAGGTGCAGGAGTAGGCCATTCAGCCCATCGAGTCAGCACCACCATTCAATGTGATCATGGCTGATCATCCACAATCAGTACCCCGTTCCTGCCTTCTCCCCATACCCCCTGACTCCGCTATCCTTAAGAGCTCTATCTAGTTCTCTC
Organism: Rhinoraja longicauda; assembly: GCF_053455715.1. Lineage (NCBI taxonomy): Eukaryota > Metazoa > Chordata > Chondrichthyes > Rajiformes > Arhynchobatidae > Rhinoraja > Rhinoraja longicauda. Next base: position 26,071,639 of record NC_135984.1, read on the forward strand.
TTGAAAGCATTCAGAGAATTGGTCTCCGCTGCCTTCTGAGGCAGAGAATTCCACAGATTCACAACTCTCTGACAGAAAACGTTTTTCCTCATCTCCGTTCTAAATGGCCTACCCCTTATTCTTAAACTGTGGCCTCTGGTTCTGAACTCCCCCAACATTGGGAACATGTTTCCTGCCTCTAAAGTGTCCAACCCAATAATACAATAAGTATTATTATCTTATATGTTTCGGTAAGATCCTCTCTCATCCTTCTAAATTCCAGTGTATACAAGCCTAGTCGCTCCAGTCTTTCAAGATTCAAGATTCAAGATTCAAGATAGCTTTATTTGTCATCCAATATTGGACGAAATTCAGTCACCCACAGTCCAACAATAAAAGCATTAAATAGGCATTAAAATTACACAACCCCAAAAACACACAAAAAAATAAACATCCATCAAAGAAACATCCATCACAGTGAGTCTCCTCCTCCAGTCCTCTCTCTCCTCACTGTGATGGAAGGCCACAATGTCTTTCCCTTCTCCTGCTGTCCTCTCCCGCGGTCAGGTTGTTGTGGTTGCTGGCCGCGCCGGACGGTCCGCAGCGGCCGGAGCCTAAGGCGAGTCCCAGCCGCTCCCGCAGCCTCCGAAGACGGCCGGCTCCGCCGATGATAAGTCCGATCCGCGGCGGGCGAACACGCTGCTGCTGCCGCTGTTGCTGCACATCGGGGCGGTCGTGGCTCCCGACATTGAAGCCCCCGCCCAGCAGAGAAATATCCCGCGGCATATCTTAGGCCGCGCCGGACGGTGAAATGTCCGCGACCCAAGCCCCGCGATCCGGGGCGGGCGAACCCGCAGCCGGAGCTCCCGATGTCGGCATCCACGCGGCTCGAGCCTACGGCAAGTCGCAGCCGCTCCCGCAGCCTCCGAGGACGGCCGGCTCCGGTGATGGTAAGTCCGATCCGCGGGCTCTGCGAACCAGAGCCCTGGAGGCAGCCAGCTCCAGGAGTTGGGCCGATGGTAGGCCGCAGCAGGAACGGAGACAACACCCAGAAAACAAAGGTCGGGTCTTTAACATATGACAGTCCCGCCATTCCGGGAATTAACCTAGTAAACCTACGCTGCACGCCCTCAATAGCAAGAATATCCTTCCTCAAATTTGGAGACCAAAACTGCACAGTACTCCAGGTGCGGTCTCACTAGGGCCCTGTACAACTGTAGAAGGTCCTCTTTGCTCCTTTACTCAACTCCTCTTGTTATGAAGGCCAACATTCCATTGTCTTTATTCATTGCCTGCTGTACCTGCATGCTTCCTTTCAGTGACTGATGCACTAGGACACCCAGATCTCGTTGTACGTCCCCTTTTCCTAACTTGACACCATTCAGATAATAATCTGCCTTCTTATTCTTACCACCAAAGTGGATAACCTCACACTTATCCACATTAAACTGCATCTGCCATGCATCCGCCCACTCACACAACCTGTCCAAGTCACCCTGCAACCTCATAGCATCTTCCTCACAGCTCACACTACCACCCAGCTTTGTATCATCTGAAAATTTGCTAATGTTTCTTTTAATCCCTTGATCCAAGTCATTAATATATATTGTAAATAGCTGCGGTCCCAACACTGAGCCTTGCGGTACCCCACTGGTCAGTGCCTGCCATTCTGAAAGGGACCCATTTATCCCCACTCTTTGCTTTCTGTCTGTCAACCAATTTTCTATCCATGTCAGTACCCTACCCCCAATACCATGTGCTCTAATTTTGCCCACTAATCTCCTATGTGGGACCTTGTCGAAGGTTTTCTGAAAGTTGAGGTACACCACATCCACCGGCTCTCCCCTGTCAATTTCCCTAGTTGCATTCTCAAAAATTTCCAGAAGATTAGTCAAGCATGATTTCCCCTTCGTAAATCCATGCTGACTTGGAACGATCCTGTTACTGCTATCCAAATGCTCCGCAATTTTGTCTTTTATAATTGACTCCAGCATCTTCCCCACCACTGATGTCAGACTAACTGGTCTATAATTTCCCGTTTTCTCTCTTCCTCCTTTCATACCAAGCTGACGAAGCTTCCTGGACTGTGGTTCCATTTGAGGTTCAGTCGGAACTTTCCTTTACTTAAACAGCGTTATCAGAAGAAAACAATCTGTGTATTTTTCTGTTTGATCATTTTACTTTTAAGTTTGTTCGTGGAACCAGGACAGCCTTGGGAAGGGCAGTGTTTGTTGTCTGCCTTGATCTGCTCCAACTGATATGAATTAATATTCAATCATAAAGAAAGCATATCGACACCTCGACTTTAGTTTTTTTAGTTTTAGTGATACAGAACGGAAACAGGCACTTCAGCCCACCGAGTCCGCACTGACCAGCGATCCCCGCACACTAACACTCTCCTACACACAGTAGGAACAACTTACACTTATGCCAAGACAATTAGCGGACAAACCTGTACGTGTTTTGAGTGTGGGAGGTCTCAGATCTCAGAGAAAACCCACCTGGTCTTGGGAAGAATGTACAAACTCCGTACAGACAGCACCTGTAGTCGGAATCGAACACAGGTCTCTGACGCTGCAAGCGCTGTAAGGCAGCAACTCTACCACTCTACCGCTGCGCCACCATGCCACCCTTCCTTAGAAGATTGACGACATTCGGTATGTCGATGGATACTCTCTTGAACTTCCACAGCTGTATGGTAGAGAGCATACTGACTGGTTGCATCATGGCCTGGCTCGGTAATTCAAACGCCCATGAGCAAAGAAGATTGGAAATAGTGGTGAACACTGCCCAGTTGTGAACACTGCCCAGTTGTGAACACTGCCCAGTTGTGAACACTGCCCAGTTATGAACACTGCCCAACGGTGAACACTGCCCAGTTGTGAACACTGCCCAATGGTGAACACTGCCCAATGGTGAACACTGCCCAGATGTGAACACTGCCCAGTTGTGAACACTGCCCAGTTGTGAACACTGCCCAATGGTGAACACTGCCCAGTTGTGAACACTGCCCAGTGGTGAACACTGCCCAGTGGTGAACACTGCCCAGTGGTGAACACTGCCCAGTGGTGAACACTGCCCAGTGGTGAACACTGCCCAATGGTGAACACTGCCCAGTTGTGAACACTGCCCAGTTGTGAACACTGCCCAATGGTGAACACTGCCCAGTTGTGAACACCGCCCAGTTGTGAACACCGCCCAGTGGTGAACACCGCCCAGTGGTGAACACCGCCCAGTGGTGAACACCGCCCAGTTGTGAACACCGCCCAGTTGTGAACACCGCCCAGTGGTGAACACCGCCCAGTGGTGAACACTGCCCAGTTGTGAACACTGCCCAATGGTGAACACCGCCCAGTTGTGAACACCGCCACGGGTTCTGACCTCCCCACCATCAAAGGGATTTACTGGAGTTGCTGCCTTAAAAAGGCAGCCAGCATCATCAGAGACCCACACCACCCCAGCAATGCTCTAGTTCCACTCCTGCCATTGGGACAAAGGTACAGGAGCCTGAAAACTGTAAGGTCCAGGTCAAGGTTTCAAGGTCAGTTTATTGTCACATGTACCAATTAAAGTTCAGTGCAATTCAAATCACCATGGTTCAGGATCAGCTTCTTCCCCACAACCATCATGCTATTAAACATGACAACTGTCAAGTAAGCTCCCAACTACATAGACTTGAGGGCATTGGTTTTGTCTTTGCACTATTCTACAGATTTCTTTTTGTTTACTATGGTGTTTACAGTGTACTATGTTTACATATTCTGTTGTGCTGCTGCAAGTAAGAATGTCATTGTTCTGTTTTGTGACATATGACAATAAAGCACTCTTAGCTCTTGACTCATCTTCACTGTGGCACCATTTGAGGTGCAGTCAGAAATTCCTTTTACTCAGGGCGATATGTTGGTGCAGCGGTAGAGCTGCTGCCTCACAGCGCCATGGATTCGGGTTCGATCCTGAATACGGGCGCTGTCTGTGCGGAGTTTGTACGTTCTCCCCGTGACCTGCGTGGGTTTTCTCCGAGATCTTCGGTTTCCTCCCACACTCCAAAGACGTGCGGGTTTGTAGTTCAGAGCTTATTTGCAGGATGTAGCGTTGAATAGCCTGGTGGCTATTTTATATGTAAAGTGCGGAATCATTAAAGATTCAAGAGTCAAAAGTCAAGAGTGTTTTATTGTCAGACTAGACCAATTGGACCCGTTGGGCCCAAACCTCTCCTACATTGGTGCAACACTCTCTCCTCCTCCATTCCATCCCCCTCAACCCCCTCCCTTATCCTCCCTCCTTCCCCCCTTCCTCCCTAGGAGATAGCTTTAAACTATAAAATGTGAATAACTTTAAAAATATAACCCCGATTTCAATGAAACGTCTTCCATTAGCGACAAAGGGTCGACGGTGAGTAAGATGGGCCCAACATTGTTGCGCTATCGTGTACTGTTTTGGCTGTAGTTCAGGAACAAACAAACAAACAAGCGAGAGGTTTAGTATATAGATATCCCTGGTAGAACATCTGAAGACAAATTGCTCAGAGCTCACTTTTTTGACTCTTCATTGTAATGAAGCTATTAAGAGGATCCATCTCCATCATCAGATCAAGCTTACTGTTTCTTCCCTGCTCGTGTTGATTGTCACTAAACTGAAGCAATATGCGTTGTGTTGTGGGCACGGCTACGTGTGCAGTCTCTCAGGATGACACTTCTATTTGCACCATGCTAAGCTGTATACCACATCACCAGCATCAGGTTTAGCGGTCTATAATGCATACTCTATGAAAGGATGCATAGGAGGGCACTGCCACTCACATTTAGCTGTCTACATTTATATAACACTTTGTAAATAGCAGGATTGCTCTGAGGCTCACAGAAGCTCTGTCAAACCGATAATTTAGCCGATTTAAAAAGACAGAGATCCAAGCTCTTAGTCAGCTGGGTAGATTATAAAGAGCACCGTAATGAGTGGGAGAAAGGCACAAAGGGCAGTCTATGCCAGGGTGTCAGTGGTGTCTCAGCCACTATGGGCAGAGCCATCAATGTGTAGGAAGGAACTGCCGGTTTATACTGAAGTTAGACACAAAATGCCGGAGTAACCCAGCGGGTCAGACAGCGTCTCTGGAGAATGAATAGGTGACCTTTCATCTATGAGTGAGTCTATCTCTCCCTCCTAACCCCATTCTCCTGCCTTCTCCCCATAACCTCTGACACCCGTACTAATTAAGAATCTATCTATCTCTGCCTTAAATACATCCACGGACTTGGCCCCCACAGCCTTCTGTGGCGAAGAATTCCACAGATTCACCACCCTCTGACTAAAGAAATTCCTCCTCATCTCCTTCCTAAAAGAACGTCCTTTAATTCTGCCACTTCTCTGCCCACTCTCCCAACCTGTCCAAGTCCTTCTTCAGAATCCCTGCTTTCTCTACACTACCTGCCCCTCGGATACAGCACGGAAACAGACCCTTCATCCACTTTAACTGCCAAGCACCCATTTACACACATTCTACCATATTCTATTCCAGCTTAATTCTTTAGACATTTTTTTAGACTTTTATAGATACAAGGCAGATACAAGGGCCGTTCAGCAAACCGAGTCCACGCCGGCCAGCGATCACCCTGTACATGAACACTATCCGAAACACTAAGGGCAACTTACAATCTTTTTACCAAAACCAATTAACCTACAAATCTGTAAGTATTGGGAGTGTGGGGGGAGGGGACGGGACGGACCAGAACACCTGGTTCTCTCCATAATATTCTCGACAATATTCTCTCCATATTGTCATCAACAGATTTTACAAACTCACCTGCGTACTAGAGGCAATTTTACATGGGCCAGTCAAGCTGCAAACCTGTCGGTGGTTTGTGATGTTGGGGGAAACTGGAACACAGGAAGGAAAGCCACAAGGTCGCAGGGAGAACGTGCTGACTCCACGCAGGCAGCAACCGAGGTCAGCATCGAACCCCGGTCTCAGTGAGGCAGCAGCTCCACCAGCTGCTCCACTCTGTGCCATCCATAACACTGGCCAAGCCCTGTCAAGCACATGCCCAGTTCTCGACTCCCAAAGCCGTCTCTCTAGTTACTGCTCCAACGTGGGATGAGATGTCAAGGCAGACAGAAATGATTCACAGATGTGTTAACAACAGCCTCGTTGAAGAAGTCCTTCATCCTCACTGACTTCTCAGAGATTCTACCTCTTGACCATTCAAAGCACTTGGGATGGTATTGACAACTTTAAGGGCATGTATTGGGAGCACGCAGAAGCCCTCATAAGCAGCAGAAGGACCGCACTGCCTCATAGACTACTCACCCACCTGCCCCCATCAGTCCTTGCCTTCCCTTTGAAAGACTCTTTAGCATTCACACTGGCCTCGTCTGCCACCTCAAAACCCACCATTCCAGAATAGAAGCAAGTCATCCTGGATCCCAAGGATCTCCAGAGCTATACAGGTCTGAAGAAGGGTCTCGACCCGAAACTTCACCCATTCCTTCTCTCCAGAGATGCTGCCTGTCCCGCTGAATTTCTGTCTGTCTTCAAGTTTGTAGGTAAATTATTCCTAATGTGTAGGATAGTTCTAGTGTGCTATCACTAGGGCGGTGTGTAAGATAGTGTTAGTGTGCTATCACTAGTGCGGTGTGTAGGGAACAACTGCAGATACTGGTTGAAACCAAAGACTGGTTGAAACACTTTAGCTCCCCTTCCCATTCCCATGCTTACCTTTTTGTCTTGAGCCTCCTTCATTGTAAGAGTGAGGCCAAATGTAAATTGTAGGATCAACGCCTCATATTTCACTTGGGCAGCTTACAACCCAGCCGTATGAACATAGATAGCTCTAGATTCATGTAACCCTTGCATCCCCTCTCTCTCCGTCCCTCCCCCAACTTTACTCATCGCACTAGTTTTACAGTCGTCCTGTTTAGTTCCTCTGTCTGTTTACTGATTGTCACCTATCCCTCACCCAACAATGGCCTATTGTGTGCCCCACATTTCGCTGATTATCATTGCCTTTTGCATTTCTCCTAAGTACCGTCAATATCTCTCATTCCCCTTTCCCCTGACTCTCAGTCTAAAGAAGGGTCTCGACCCGAAACATCAGCTATTTCTTTTCTCCAGAGATGCTGCCTGACCCACTGAGTTACTCCAGCACTTTGTGTTTCCCATCACTTGGGTGATTGCTGGTTGGCGTGGACTCGGTGGGCCGAAGGGCCTGTTTCTATGCTGTATCTCTAAAGTAAATTACCAAACTAAAGAACTGCCTAATTCATGCAGTATAGGAAGAAGGTCAATCAGCAGCACAACCTCCACTCCTCCATGACTTTCTCAGTATTTCCAACATCTTCAATCAATGATCCTGAGAAATCCCACGATAGAGCTACAAACTCGGAAGCTGTCTTTGGGAGTCTAGTTCTGGGCATGTGCATGGCATGTGTTTCCCAGTGGTATGGGTGGCATCGAGTGGCACAGCTGAAGGAACAGCTGCCTCACAGCACCAGAGACCAGGGTTCGATCCTGACCTCGGTTGCGGCCTGTGTACAAATCCCATCATGGTCGTTTGAGGTTTTTGAAATCAGGATGATGTGAAGCAAGTTTTGAGCTGGTACCAGGTGAACTTGCCACGAAGTTGCTGCAACGTCATAACCTTCTAACTTTCATTTCGAGTGGGATCTGGTGTGCCAGTCCCACAGTTTTATCTTGAACTTTTTTGTTTGTTTGTTTTATTACGTCATCAATTGAAACTGTGTTTACCGTCTTGTTATGGGGATGCAAGTAAAACATTTCAATGTCCAACTTTGGTACATATGACAATCCAACCCTCTTGATTCTTGACTCCCTCTTGACGCTTAACTAAATGGTGTGGGCTCACAACCCACTAGTTCATATTGATTGGAAAAACTTTTTCAGTCAGAGAGGTCTCTTCCCCGGGGCGCAGCTCGCCCGCGGGGCCTTCCATCGCCCGGCGCAGCTTGGCCGCTGGACTTAACATCGCCGGCGCGGCTCGGCTGCGGGACGTTTCAGTGCCCGGCACGGCTCGGCTGCGGGACGTTTCAGGGCCCGGCGCGGCTCGGCTGCGGGACGTTTCAGTGCCCGGTGCGGCTCGGCCGCGGGACGTTTCAGTGCCCGGTGCGGCTCGGCTGCGAGACTTAACATCGCCGGCGCGGCTCGGCTGCGGGACGTTTCAGTGCCCGGCGCGGCTCGGCTGCGGGACGTTTCAGGGCCCGGTGCGGCTCGGCTGCGGGATGTTTCAGTGCCCGGCGCGGCTCGGCTGTGGGACTTAACATCGCCGGCACGGCTCGGCCGCGGGACGTTTCAGTGCCCGGTGCGGCTTGGCCGCGGGACTTAACATCGCCGGCGCGGCTCGGCTGCGGGACGTTTCGGTGCCAGGTGCGGCTCGGCCGCTGGACTTAACATCGCCCGGTGCGGCCGCGGGACGTTTCGGTGCCCGGGGCGGCTCGGCCGGGGGGGCCTTCCATCCCCTTGCGGGGGCTGTGCGTGTCGGTTGCCTTGGTAGGGGTCGAGTTGTCTGTCCGTGGATGCGGGGGGAGGAGAGGGGAAGTTTTGTTGCCTCCATCACAGTGAGGGGGTGTTTGGAGTCACTGTGATGGATGTTTGTGTTGGGGTCGGGTGTCCTGTGTTCTTTTCTTTTTTTGTTGTGACTGCTGAAATTTCGTTCGGTGTTGTGCCGAGTGACAATAAAGTGTTGTTATGTTATGTTATGTTATGTGAATCTGTGGAATTCTCTGCCTCAGAAGGCAGTGGAGGCCAATTCTCTGAATGCATTCAAGAGGGAGCTGGATAGAGCTCTTAAAGATAGCGGAGTCAGGGGGTATGGGGAGAAGGCAGGACCGGGGTACTGATTGAGAATGATCAGCCATGATCACATTGAATGGCGGTGCTGGCTCGAAGGGCCGAATGGCCTCCTCCTGCACCTATTGTCTATTGTCTATTGTCTATTGATTGGAACAGATATCGGCAGACAACTAACACTGGCCTTCCCAAAGACAGCAGTGTTCCAGGAATACACTTTCAAAAAAAGATCAAACAGAAAAATACACAGATTGTTTTTTTCCGATGATGCTCTTTAGTTTAGTTTTGCTTAGTTTAGTTTAGAAGTACAGCGCGGAAATGGGCCTTTCAGCCCACCGAATCCGCACCGAGCAGCGATGCCCGTACATTAACACTACCCTGCACAAACTAGGGACAGTTTTTACACTTACACCAAGCCAATTAACCTACAAACCTGCACGTCTTTGGAGTGTGGGAGGAAACCGAAGATCTCGGAGAAAACCCACGCAGGTCACGGGGAGAACGTACAAACTCCGCACAGACAGCGCCCGTATTCAGGATCGAACCCGAATCCCTGGCGCTGTAAGGTAGTAGCTCTACCGCTGCACCAACATATCGGCCCGAGCAAAAGGAATTTCTGACTGCACCTCAAATGGTGCCACAGTGAAGATGAGTCAAGAGCTAAGAGTGCTTTATTGTCATATGTCACTAAACAGAACAATGACATTCTTACTTGCAGCAGCACAACAGAATATGTAAACATAGTACACTGTAAACACCATAGTAAACAAAAAGAAATCTGTAGAATAGTGCAAAGACAAAACCAATGCCCTCAAGTCTATGTAGTTGGGAGCTTACTTGACAGATGTTACCAGCGCTACTAGACTTGTACACGATATTCTAGATCTAGTTTTACTCGTGACCTATATAAATGTAGCAAAATGCCTCTGAAGTCAAACTAAGACAGGCACCTATTGTCTATTGTCTATTGTATTGTCTATTGTTATTCTTGCAGTATTATTGTTTGTTTGTCTTGTGCACATATGTGCGTGTGTGTTTGTGTGGTTATGTAAGTATCTAAATATATATATAAATAGATATTATAATATAGATAAATATTAATATATCAACAAAACATATTAATTAATTAATTAATTGATCCATGTTAATTAAATATATTGATTATATATATAATATTATATAATGTATATAATATATGTATTTATATATCATTTATATGTGTGTTAAAACATGTTATATGTGTATGTGTGCATGTATACACACCCACAACATATATATATATGTGTGTGTTTGTGTGCGTGTGTATGTATATATATGTACAAATACTGAACATTTTTCTCATTTATCATATTGTTCACAGTGCACTATGTTTACATATTCTGTTGTGCTGCTGCAAGTAAGAATTTCATTGTTCCATCTGGGATATATGACAATAAAGCACTCTTGACTCTTGACTCTTGAATCGTTAATGATTCCTCACTGCCTTCCCTGCACAATGTGTTGCTGCACAGTGAGATAATTCACTGCGCCGAAAAAAATCAAAGCCGGCCACTTTGATGTCTCCTTTCACTGTGAAATAAGGATTCAGGGACATACCGGCAGGTCAAATGAATGGGTAAAGATTGGCAGCTGGAAAATGTGGCAGAAAAATGTGAGGTAATTGACTATGGCACAAAATGTAGAAGCACAGATAAAGTTTAATTTTTTTTTAGTGAAGAACTAAAAAGTGTTGGTGGAGGAGGGTTCCGAGCCAAAACTTCACCTATTCCTTTTTTTCAGAAATGCTGCCTGGCCCCCTGAGTTACTCCAACACTTTGTTGCTACCTTTGCTATAATGCCAGCACCTGCAGTTCCTTCCTACATAAAAACTGTCGGCGTTCAGAGTGTCCTGGTGGTCCTTGTTTGCAGATCATTGTAAGTTAACGTGAAGGCACTGTGACCATTTATGAAGGGAAAGGTATATTGGTCCTTATTGCAAGAGTGACTAAATCGGCAGCATGGAAACAGGCCCTTCAGCCCAACTTGTCCGTGCCAACCAAGATGCTCCAATTAAGCTCGTCTCATTTTCCCACATTTGGCCCATATCCCTCTAAACCTTTTCTATCTACGTAGACACAGAATGCTGGAGTAACAGGCAGCATCTCTGGAGAGAAGGAATGGGTGACGTTTCAGGTCGAGACCCTTCTTCAGACTATCTATGTACCTGCCCAACTGTCTTTTAAATGCTGGAATAAAGCCTCCTCAACCACCTCCTTTGCAAATACCCACCATCCTCTGTGTGACAAAGTTGCCCCTCAGGTTGCCCATTAACTTTAACCCTCTCAACTTAAAATAATGTCCTCTAGTTCTAAACTCCCCTAACCTGGGATAGAAGACTCTGCACATTCACCCTCTCAATTCACCTCATGATCTTGTACACCCCTATAAGATTACCCCCCTTGCCTCCTGGACTCTAAAGGATAATGTTCTAATCTGCCCAACCTCGCCCAATAGCTCAGGCCCTCGAGTCCTGGTAACCTCCTCCTATATCTTCCCTGCATGTAATGAAATCCTTTCTATAGCAGGGTGACCAAAGAAGGACAATATACTCCAAATTAGGCCTCACTGACTTGTACCGATGTAACACAATGTCACAAGTTCTATAATTAATACTCTGACTAATGCAGGCCAAGGTAGCAAAACCTTTCTTTAGCATCCTATTTACATGTGATGATACTGCCGGCAAACTATACCCCCCTGACATCAGTCTGAAGAAGGGTCTCGACCCGAAACGTCACCCATTCCTTCTCTCCCGAGATGCTGCCTGACCTGCTGAGTTACTCCAGCATTTTGTGAATAAATCGATTTGTACCAGCATCTGCAGTTATTTTCTTATATTATATGTACCTATACTCTTGGTTGCCTCTGTCGAACAACAGGGCCAACCATTCACTGTGAAGAACCTGCCTTAGTTTGACTTCAGAGGCATTTTGCTACATTTATGTAGGTCACGAGTAAAACGAGATCTAGAATATGGTGTACAAGTCTGGTAGCACTGGTAACATCTGGAACCATGGTGCACAGATCTGGTTTCACTCGCAACATCTGGAACCATGGTGCACAGATCTTGTTTCACTGGTAACATCTGGAACCATGGAATACAGGTCTGGTTTCACTGGTAACATCTGGAACCATGGAGTACAGGCCTGGTTTCACCGGTAACACCTGGAACCATGGTGCACAGATCTGGTTTCATTGGTAACATCTGGAACCATGGTGCACAGATCTGGTTTCACTGGTAACATCTGGAACCATGGAATACAGGTCTGGTTTCACTGGTAACATCTGGAAGGATGGAGTACATGTCTGGTTTCACTGGTAACATCTGGAACCATGGTATACAGGTCTGGTTTCACCAGTAACATCTGGAACCATGGAATACAGGTCTGGTTTCACTGGTAACATCTGGAACCATGGAGTACAGGTCTGGTTTCACTGATAACATCTGGAACCATGGAGTACAGGTCTGGTTTCACTGGTAACATCTGGAACCAGGGAGTACAGGTCTGGTTTCACTGATAACATCTGGAACCATGGAATACAGGTCTGGTTTCACTGGTAACATCTGGAAACATGGTGTACAGGTCTGGTATCAGATCCCGTGATGTGAAGTTTGTTGCATGAAGTGAGAGTGGACAAATGGGGCCCATATAATTTTGAGTTTAGAAGATTGAGATAGAAGGAGTTTTGGAACATATAAAAGCAAGGTAGGGTTTGATAGGTAGATGCAGGGGTGATGTTTCCCATAGCTAAGGAGGCAGCCATTCATGCATTAATCTGAAGATGGACACAAAAAGCTGGAGTAACTCAGCGGGCCAGACAGCATCTCTGGAGAAAAGGAATAGGTGACATTTCGGGTCGGGACCCTTCTTCAGTTGGAGATTAAGGAGTCACACATTCAGAGAGCTGATGAGAAATGTCTTCACCCAGAAGATAGTGGATCATTGAATTGTATTTTTGACTGTTTCATTTAGTTTATTGTCACGTGTACCAAGATACAGTGAAAAGCATTTGCAACGTGCTGACCAGTCAGTGGAAAGACAATACATGATTACAATCAAGCCATCCACACTGTACAGACACATGATAAAGAGAGAAACGTTTAGTGCAAGTTGTCAAGCTGGAAAGGGTACAGGGAAGATTTACGAGGATGTTGCCAGGGCTAGAGGGCCTGAGCTGTAGGGAGAGGTTGAGTAGGCTAGGACTCTATTCCATGGAGCGTAGGAGGATGAGGGGAGATCTGTATAAAATCATGAGATTAATAGATCGGGTAGATGCACAGAGACTCTTGCCCAGAATAGGTGAATCGAGGACCAGAGGGCATAAGTGAATGTGGAAAAGATTTAATAGGAATCTGAGGGGTACCTTTGTCACACAAGGGGTGGTGGGTGTATGGAATGAGCTGCCAGAGGACGTAGTTGAGGCAGGGACTATCCCAACGTATAAGAAACAGTTAGACAGGTACATTTTTAAGGACAGGTTTGGAGGGATATGGGGCAAATGCGGGCAGGTGGGACTAGTGTAGGTGGGACATGTTGGCCGGTGTGGGCAAGTTGGGCCGAAGGGCCTGTTTTCAAGCTGTGTCACTCTATGGATTTATGACCAATTAAAGATAGTCCGAGGGTCTCCAATGTGGTAGATGGTGGCTTAGGACCGCTCTCTAGTTGCTGATAGAATGGTTCAGTTGCCTGATAACAAGCATCCCAAGAGTGTTGATCTCCCCTAGAGGGCCGTGGTGTGAGGGTCATTGATTATATTCAGAACAGAGATTTCGAGTGTTGGTGGAATTGAGGGAGATGTCATGGTGCAGGAAAATGGCACTGATCTAAGCGGTGATTGTGATCTTACTGAATGGAGGAAATGGTGGGTGGAATGACCTATTCCTGCTTCAAAAATCCCCAAGCAACAAACGCAACAAACGCAACAAAATCATAATCTTCACTCACGTAGAACATATGAACATAAATGAGGTGTTCCGTCATAAGATCATAAAGTCATAAGGAATAGTAGAATTAGGCCGTTCGGCCCATCAAGTCTACTCCGCCATTCAATCATGGCTGACCTATCTCTTCCCCCTAACCCCATTCTCCTGCCTTCTCCCCATTACCTCTGACACCTGCACTGCTCACCAAGGATTCCAATGTTTTCCATTAGTTCACGCACACCACAACTGCGGTATAGTAACTGTCATACCTTTGAGTATTCATTTAATTTAATTAATTTACTTAATCATATCACCAACAACACCAATGTTCACACACTATGGATACCATTGACACAGGATACAGGACACCATGCTAAAGGTCATACGGTCGCAAGGACTGAAGTGATAGGAGTAGAATTAGGCCATTCAGCACATTAGGCCTACTCCGCCATTCAATCATGGCTGATCTATCTCCCCCTCCTAACCCCATTCTCCTGCCTTCTCCCCATAATCTCTGACACCTGCACTAATCAATAATCTATCTTTCTCTACCTTAAAAATATCCACGGCCTCCACAGCCTTCTGTGGCAAAGAATTCCACAGATTCACCACCCTCTGACTGAAGAAATGTATCCTTGCCTCCTTCCTAAAAGAATATCCTCTAATTCTGAGGCTATGACCTCTAGTCCTAGACTCTCCCACTCGTGGAAACAACCTCTCCACATCCACTCCATCCAAGCCTTTCACTATTCTGTACGTTTGAACGAGACTTTAGACTTTAGAGATACAGCGTGGAAATAGGCCATTCGGCCCACCGAGTTCATGCCGACTAGCGATTACCCCGTGCACTAGCACTACCCTACACACACTGGGGACAATTTACAATTTTACCAAAGGCAATTAACTTACAAACCTGTACATCTTTGGAGTGTGGGAGGGAAACCAGAGCACCTCGAGAAACCCCACACGGTCACGGAGAGAACGTGCAAACTCCGTACAGACAGCACCCATAGTCAGGATCGAGCCCGTGTCTCCGGTGCTGTAAGACAGCAACTCTACCGCTGCGCCACCGTGCCACACCTTTCTGTTTATCTTCCGCATAATACCATCTGAGATTGGGACCTCTGAGAACAAATCAAAGTCAGACACACCTTGCTGTATCAAATCCAAGGAAGTTCTGTAAAGAGCACGAGTGGTGTGTAGTTCAGGATAAAACTGCAATGTAGTAAAATTGTGATTTCTGTGCAATAGGAATTAATCAGGCGCAATGAAAAATGATCAATCAGCGAAGGGCTTGGATAGATTGGATGTGGAGAGGATGTTTCCACAAGTGAGAGAGTGGAGGATTAGAGGGCATATCCTCAGAATGAAAGGATGTACCTTTAGAAAGGAGATGAAGAGGAATTTCTTTAGTCAGAGGGTGGTGAATCTGTGAAATTCATTGCCACAGACGGCTGTGGAGGTCAAGCCAATGGATATTTTTAAACCGGAGACTGACAGATTCTTGATTAGTACAGGTGGCAGGGGTTACGGGGAGAAGGCAGGAGAATGGGTTAGTGGGGAGAGATAGATCAGCCATGATTGAATGGCGGGATAGACTTGATGGGCTGAATGGCCTAATTCCGCTCCTATGACTTCTGAGCTTATAAATCTCTGCTTAGCTTTTAGTGATACCACTCAGCAGTTTCATTATAAAATACCCATTATGAAACTGACAGAATTGGGTATTGTAGGCTAATGGATCTGAACCATTGCATCCAGAGGTTATTGCTTTCCATTATAAAATCTTCTCAGTTTAAAAGTGATGTCAAATGTTGACTGATGTACCCTATTACTTGTTGCTCAACTGGTTTAAGTTGCCATGCCATAATTTGCACTTAAATATATAGTGCAGACAGCCCTCCGTGCTGCAACTTTTTCCCTAAAGATTTTGGTTCATTGAATACCATAAGAAATAGGAAGATTACGTTCATCCTCGAGGACCATCGAGCCTGCACCATTAGTTTATAGTTTAGTTTAGAGATACAGTGCGGAGGCAGGCCCATCGGCTCACCGAGTCCGCGCCGACCAGCGATCCCTGCACACTGACACTATCCTGCACACACTAGGGACATTTTGCAATTGTACCAAAGTCAATGAACTTACAAACCTGAACGTCATTGGAGTGTGGGAGGAAACCGGAGCACCCGGAGAAAACCCGCACAGGTCACAGGGAGAACATACAAATTCCGTACTGTTAACTACCCATAGCCGGGATGGAACCCGGGTCTCTGGTGCTGTCAGGCAGCAACTCTACTGCTGTACCACTGCGCGCCCTTTATTGAATTCGCCGTTAGACAATATCATCTCCATTTCTGCACGATTTGCCCTGCAACCAGTGCCACACTTTATGTTAAATTGTGCTTCCTAACTTCAGTCATCATTGTCTGTAACATGTTTTCATCTACACCACTGTTAACAATGGCCGGTTTCCTTTATCACTGTTACTTTTTTGCATATCTTTCATTCATTTGTTCTACTGTATATCTCTCTCTATATCAACGTCTATATCTCTCGTTTCCCTTTCCCCCGACTCTCAGTCTGAAGAATGGTCTATTCCTTTTCTCCAGAGATGCTGTCTGACCCGTTGAGTTGCACCAACTTTTTGTGTCTATCTGCCTGACTTCACCTGACTCCACTTGCTTTCCTTATCAAAGATTAAGCCTTCTTGTTCTCGATTCCACCACCAGTGGGAATTGATTTCCTGTAACTACCTTACAAGCTCCTTTAGCATTTTAAATACAGAGATTAAATAAATCCCTCCTCGACAACCACTATCCAGATGCTTGCATCAAGCTCCCAAGTTAACCTTTATTTCTTTCTGACCTTCTCGAAGGTTGCAGGGGACTCTCAAAATAATATCTTCCTGCAATGTAGATTTGAGTATAGGAGTAAAGATGTCCTTCTGCAGTTATATAGGGCCCTGGTGAGACCACATCTGGAGTATAGTGTGCAGTTTTGGTCTCCTAATTTGAGGAAGGATATCCTTGCTATTGAGGCAGTGCAGCATAGGTTCATGAGATTAATCCCTGGGATGGCGGGACTGTCAAATGAGGAAAGATTGCAATGACTGGGTTTGTATTCACTGGAATTTAGAAGGATGAGAGGGGATCTTGTTTAAATGTATAAAATCATAAAAGGACTGGACAAGATAGATGCAGGAAAAATGTTCCCAACATTGGGGGAGTCCAGAATCAGGGGCCACAGTCTAAGAATAAAGGGGAGGCCATTTAAAACTGAGGTGAGAAAAAACGTTTTCACCCAGAGAGTTGTGAATTTGTGGAATTTTCTGCCACAGAGGGCAGTGGAGGCCAATTCACTGGATGAATTTAAAAGAGAGTTAGATAGAGCTCTAGGGGCTAGCAGAATCAAGGGATATGGGGAGAAGGCAGGCACGGGTTACTGATTGTGGATGATCAGCCATGATCACAATGAATGGCGGTGCTGGCTCGAAGGGCCAATAGACAATAGACAATAGACAATAGGTGCAGGAGTAGGCCATTCAGCCCTTCGAGCCAGTACCGCTATTCAATGCGATCATGGCTGATCACTCTCAATCAGTACCCCGTTCCTGCCTTCTCCCCATACCCCCTCACTCCGCTATCCTTAAGAGCTCTATCCAGCTCTCTCTTGAAAGCATCCAACGAACTGGCCTCCACTGCCTTCTGAGGCAGAGAATTCCACACCTTCACCACCCTCTGACTGAAAAAGTTCTTCCTCATCTCCGTTCTAAATGGCCTACCCCTTATTCTCAAACTGTGGCCCCTTGTTCTGGACTCCCCCAACATTGGGAACATGTTATCTGCCTCTAATGTGTCCAATCCCCTAATTATCTTATATGTTTCAATAAGATCCCCCCTCATCCTTCTAAATTCCAGTGTATACAAGCCCAATCGCTCCAGCCTTTCAACATACGACAGTCCCGCCATTCCGGGAATTAACCTAGTGAACCTACGCTGCACGCCCTCCATAGCAAGAATATCCTTCCTCAAATTTGGAGACCAAAACTGCACACAGTACTCCAGGTGCGGTCTCACCAGGGCCCGGTACAACTGTAGAAGGACCTCTTTGCTCCTATACTCAACTCCTCTTGTTACGAAGGCCAACATTCCATTGGCTTTCTTCACTGCCTGCTGAACCTGCATGCTTCCTTTCATTGACTGATGCACTAGGACACCCAGATCTCGTTGAACTCCCCCTCCTCCTAACTTGACACCATTCAGATAATAATCTGCCTTTCTATTCTTACTTCCAAAGTGAATAACCTCACACTTATCTACATTAAACTGCATCTGCCATGTATCCGCCCACTCACACAACCTGTCCAAGTCACCCTGCAGCCTTATTGCATCTTCCTCACAATTCACACTACCCCCCAACTTAGTATCATCTGCAAATTTGCTAATGGTACTTTTAATCCCTTCGTCTAAGTCATTAATGTATATCGTGAATAGCTGGGGTCCCAGCACCGAACCTTGCGGTACCCCACTGGTCACTGCCTGCCATTCCGAAAGGGACCCATTTATCCCCACTCTTTGCTTTCTGTCTGTCAACCAATTTTCTATCCATGTCAGTACCCTACCCCCAATACCATGTGCCCTAATTTTGCCCACTAATCTCCTATGTGGGACCTTGTCGAAGGCTTTCTGAAAGTCGAGGGACACCACATCCACTGACTCTCCCTTGTCAATTTTCCTAGTTACATCCTCAAAAAATTCCAGTAGATTTGTCAAGCATGATTTCCCCTTCGTAAATCCATGCTGACTCGGAATGATCCCGTTACTGCTATCCAAATGCTCAGCAATTTCGTCTTTTATAATTGACTCCAGCATCTTCCCCACCACTGATGTCAGACTAACTGGTCTATAATTACCCGTTTTCTCTCACCCTCCTTTCTTAAAAAGTGGGATAACATTTGCTATCCTCCAATCCACAGGAACTGATCCTGAATCTATAGAACATTGAAAAATGATCTCCAATGCTTCCACTATTTCTAGAGCTACCTCCTTAAGTACTCTGGGATGCAGACCATCAGGCCCTGGGGATTTATCAGCCTTCAGTCCCATCAGTCTACCCAACACCATTTCCTGCCTAATGTGGATTTCCTTCAGTTCCTCCATCACCCTAGGTTCTCCGGCCCCTAGAACATTTGGGAGATTGTGTGTATCTTCCTCAGTGAAGACAGATCCAAAGTAACGGTTTAACTCGTCTGCCATTTCTTTGTTCCCCATAATAAATTCCCCTGCTTCTGTCTTCAAGGGACCCACATTTGCCTTGACTATTTTTTTCCTCTTCACGTACCTAAAAAAAAATTTTTTTTTAAAAATGGCCTCCTCCTGCTACACCTATTTTCTATGTTTCTATTGGGGGAAATCATAATTCGAAGGGCAGCACTGCAAGGGACGACACAGTGGTGCACCTGTTAGAGCCACTGCCTCACAGCTCCAGAGACCCAGGTTCAATCCTGACCTTGGGCACTGTCTGTGTGGAGTTTGCACGTTCTCCGTGTGACCGCGTGGGTTTCCGTCGGGTGCTCCGGTTTCCTCTCACTTCCTGAAGACCTGCGAGTTTGCAGGTTAATAGACCTCTGTAAATTGCCCCTCGTGTGCAGGGAGTGGCATGACGTAGAACTAGTGTGAACGGGTGGTCGATGGGTGGCGTGGGTTCAGTGGGCCGAAGGGCCTGTTTCCATGCTGTTTCCCTAAACCAAACATAGACTGGAACCACAATGTGCCAGTTATGGAGGGACTCCATGTTTATGATGGGAATGGGGTGCTAAACAAGCTGAACGCCTTGCCTTGGACTGTGTCGATTCTTGGGCATTGTTGGAGCTGCAAGGAATATCTCTTCTCTGCATTTACGACACAGAATGACATGAAGACCATGAAACTCAGGAAAGTTAATGCGGATGCCCTCAAGATAGCCTGAATTACACATAGATGAGGTGTTGGAAGTCCTAAAACACATGAAGGTACATGAGTCTCTAGGGCCTAATGTTAGAACACTATGGGATGCTTAAGAATAGATTGGAGGACTCCTGGCTGAGATGTAAACATCATCAATAGAAACAGGCAAGGTGCTGGAAGATTGGAGGGAGGCTCATGTTGTGCCTCTGTTCAAGAAGGCAAGGATAAACCTAGAAACTATCAGACCAGTGAGCCTAACATCTGTGGTAAGTAACATACTAGGGGTTGATTCTAAGGGATAGGACCCACATGCATTTGGAAAGACAACTGTTTATTAGGTATAGTCAACGTGGCAGTGGACAAGAGATCAATTCTCACAACTTTGAGTGAGTATTTTGAAGAAGTAACCAAGATGAACAATAGGGGCTGGGCAATACGTGGCAGGACAGCCCAGACCATCACACTAAGCAACCTCCCTTCCATTGACTCCATCTATACTTCACTCTGCCTGGGCAAGGCTGCTACCATAACCAAGGACCAGT
This sequence comes from Rhinoraja longicauda, assembly GCF_053455715.1. Classification (NCBI taxonomy): domain Eukaryota; kingdom Metazoa; phylum Chordata; class Chondrichthyes; order Rajiformes; family Arhynchobatidae; genus Rhinoraja; species Rhinoraja longicauda. Next base: position 26,091,865 of record NC_135984.1, read on the forward strand.
CTCGCCCCGCCCACTCCCTCTTCTCCCCTCTCCCATCGGGGCAGAGGTACAGAGATGTGAAAACGCACACCTTCAGATTAAGGGACAGTTTTCTTCCAGCTGATATCAGGCAACGGAACCATCCTACCAACATCTAGTCCTGACCTGCCAGCTACCTCATTGAAAACCCTATCTATCTTTCATCGGATTTTATTGGACTTTTTTTTACACTAAACTTCATTCCCTTTATCCTGTATCTGTATCCTGTCTCAATTGTAACCATGCATAGTCTTTCTGATGACTAGTTAACACACAACTTGCAACAGAAAGCTTTTTACTATACCTCGAAGGTATTTATTCACAAAATGCTGGAGTAACTCAGCAGGTCAGACAGCATCTCAGGAGAGAAGGAATGGGTGATGTTTCGGGTCGAGACCCTTCTTCAGTCTGAAACGTCACCCATTCCTTCTCTCCTGAGATGCTGCCTGACCTGCTGAGTTACTCCAGCATTTTGTGAATAAATACCTTCGATTTGTACCAGCATCTGCAGTTATTTTCTTATTTTACTGTACCTCGGTACAAATGACAATAAACTGAACTAAACTAAACGAGATGTAGTCCATATGAACTTCATAAAGGCCTTTGATAAAGTTCTATACAGTAGGCTGTTCTGGAAGGTTAAGTGGCCTGATGGTATGAGCAGGGGGTGGTAGTGGGAGGTGTTTTTTGGATCAGAGCCCCTAGTGAGTTGTTGTACACCTTCAGGGTCAGTGCTGGGCCATTGCTGTTTGTCATCTAAATCAACAAATGAGGTGAGAATGTAGAAGGCCTGATTAGCAAGTTTGCAGACAACACCAATATAGGTGGTATCGAAAACAGTGAAGTAGTTTATCAAGAATTACAGCTGGTTCTTGATCAGCTGAGTAGCGGGCTGGGATCGACGCTCCAACCGCGGCCTGCGGATTTCAACATCGAGGAGCTTGCAGTCTCGGGTAGAGACTGATGCCGGGAAGCTCCAGCCGCCGAAGGTTTCGACCAGCCCTGACCCGGGTCCGATCACCTGCCGCGGGGAGCTGAGATCCCCCCCATCCCCCCCCCCCCCCAACCGATGCAGGAGCTTGATCGCCCCGAAGCGGAGGGCCCAAACGCCGCCGGCCACGGGAGTCAAGATCGTCCCGTCAATGGAAGGCTCGAGGCCCCCGACCGCGGGAGAACAAAGAAGGGAAGAAGATTGAACTTTCTTTTCGCCTTCCATCACAGTGAGGAATGTGGAGGAGTCACTGTGGTGGATGTTCAAGTTAAAATGTATTTTGTGTGTCCTGTTGCTCTTAATTGTTATAAATGTATGGCAAAACACATTCCTCGTATATTGCAAAACATACTTGGCTAATAAAGTGTGATTATGAGTATGAATGGCCAATGGGGTCAAGATACCACCTTTGCCCCTGAAAACAATGTTCCAGATCAACATTGATCCAGGCTGTGGAGAAAAGTCTGCAAGATGCAAGATGCGTAAAGATGTCAGTGAAGCATGATAACTGCGTACGGTTGGAGAGGAATTAGCAGCTTGGGAATGCATCTCTGCCAATTTCTATCCTCAAAATCACGTACTAGAAGTCAATTTTTTACAAGGTTTACAAAATTTGTTGGCCCCATTCCAAAACAGTGCTTCACGCTATCTGGTCCAGGCTCACTCTTCCCCTGAAGCAGCAGAATAACAATGAATTTCCAATATTAGCAAGACTTCTCCTCAGTCCTGCAGGCAGGGATCAGGGCACAGAGTGTCGCACTGAAGGACAGCATAGGCCCCAACCACAGGAGGAAGCGGCCGTAACCTCCACATCTGCACAGACTTGTGAGGAGCGCCAAACACAGGAGGCAGCGTGCTTGCACAAAGGGCACATGTGGCAGGGCGTTGTCAAGGAGGAGTCCGCATGATTACTCTGCCCTGTCTTAGTGCAGACACTTTAGGGAATGCTGCACTTAAGCCAAATGCCCCCTTCCAAAGGTGAATGCACCAAAGATACAATACAATAATACAATACAATCATATCATATCATATATATACAGCCGGAAACAGGACTTTTCGGCCCTCCAAGTCCGTGCCGCCCAGCGATCCCCGTACATTAACACTATCCTACACCCACTAGGGACAATTTTTTACATTTACCCAGCCAATTAACCTACATACCTGTACGTCTTTGGAGTGTGGGAGGAAACCGAAGATCTCGGAGAAAACCCACGCAGGTCACGGGGAGAACGTACAAACTCCTTACAGTGCAGCACCCGTAGTCAGGATCGAACCTGAGTCTCCGGCGCTGCATTCGCTGTAAAGCAGCAACTCTACCGCTGCGCTACCATGCCGCTATGACAATATATCTTTATTGTCATTGTACAGGGGTACAACGAGATTGGGAATGCGCCTCCCATACGATGCAGTAATTTAGTTAATTAACCAACAGCAACCCAACTAAGCAAATTGTAACAGTTTTAAGACAGAATAAAGTGCAAGTAGATCTGTACTGTTTTTTCTAAAGTTTAGTTTAGAGATACAGTGCGGAACCAGGCCCTTCGACCCACCGGGTCCGCGCCGACCAGCGATCCCCACACACGAACACTATCCTACACCCACTAGGGACAATTTACATCTACACCAAGCCGCCCTGTTCCTGCTGTTTTGGGCTATCACAACACAGCCGTGCCCCATGTCGTGTATCTGGACACTTACAGTCTCCATGGATGCCCACAGCATCCTGGGGTTTGCCTGAATCAGGCACCGCTCATAATGACTGGAGCTTGGACTGGACTCGGACAATGGTGCCAAAACCTGGCGCCTCTTGCAAGGGGGGTCAGCAGACCATGACCGTACTATTGCTAATTTATTTTTAGTTTAATTTAGAGATACAGCGCGGAAACAGGCCCTTTGGTCCACCGGGTCCGCACCGACCAGCGATCCCCGCGCATTAAAGGGCCTGCCCCACTTAGGCGATTTTTAAGGCGACTGCCGGCGACTGTCAAAGTCGTAGCAGAACGCCAAAATTTTCTTTTACCCGACAACTATGACCACGACAATGCCGAGTCAGGTCGAGATTACAGCGTCTTCAGAAACATTGCGAAATTCTCATGCTGTCAATGCTTCTCCGCCGTCCTAATTTTTGCTGAAATCACTGACAAGTCGGTAATTACTTGAGAGTTTTGAAATATAACATCTTGCCCGGGTTACTTGAAAACCAAGCTTCACGGAAACAAGGCATAAACTGGATTGACTTCCAGTTGATTAATAGCAGTATTAAGACATTTAATTTTAAACGTGGTTAAATGGATTTTTGTGCAGAGTGTGGGCATTCTTTGAAAATGTACAGGAGATGCATATCTGGTTTCTGGGTTGCATATCTGGGTTGGGAGCCTACTTTAAATGTAATCGCTGATGGCCATAAATATCGCTTACCTGACCGTCAAACTGTCGCCTCCAATCTACCTGTCAAATGTCCTGACGGTAAATAAATTGGTTAAACACAAGTATTTTATGGTATCTTCAAATGACTTTACTTAATTTAATATTACGTGCTTCTAAATGCATCTAAGAGAACCTAGCAAATCTGGGAACAGCGTGCGACAGCCCCGCAATAAGCAACGATACCTTGCGACAAGCCAGCTGTCGCTGAGAAATTTCATTCCGGCTGATTTCTCAGACGCGCTGAGATCCACTACGATTCTTTGAAGACGCCTCACAATCATGCCCGCGACACCCCAGTGAACTGTTGGCGTCAGCCTAGTCACCGGCAGTCCCCTTAAAATCGCCTAAGTGGGACAAGCCATTAACACTATCCTACACACTAGGGAGAATTTACATTTATACCAAGCCTTTTAACCTAGAAACCTGTATGGCATAGTGATGCTCTATTGGACTACTTGCAAGAAAATAATTAAACTGTGCATTTGCACATGTAGCAATTAAGCACCATTGAACCAATGAGAATGACCCTGACTTTGCACATGTAGTCAGTGCAGGTAAGGCTTATCTGAAGAAGGGTCTCGACCCGAAACGTCACCCATTCCTTCTATCCAAAGATACTGCCTGTCCCGCTGAGTTTCTCCAACATTTTGTATCTATCTAAGGCTTATCTAAGTTTGTACATCGCTCTGAACATCCAGGATTATTGTCTTGTTCTCTCCGCAAATGAGCAGCTGCAGTGGTATTGATATTATTTTCACGGAAGCAGAATTTCTGTCCACACGTTGGTACAGTAAGAAGGTTTGCAGATAACGCCAAGATTGGGGACTGTGAGGAAGACTATCAGAGTATCTTGGACAATACAGCTCACCCCCTCCATGACACTGGTCAACCTGAGGAGCACCTTCAGCAACAGACCAGGTCGAAGACTGAAGTCTGAAGAAGGGTCTCGACCCGAAACGTCACCCATTCCTTCTCTCCTGAGATGCTGCCTGACCTGCTGAGTTACTCCAGCATTTTGTGATACCTTCGATTTGCACCAGCATCTGCAGTTATTTTCCTACGTATCGTATCGTAAAGTCGACAGCAGGATGTAAATCAGCTACAGAAATGACAGATGGAATCTAATCTGAGCAAGTGTGAGGTGTTACATTTCAGGAGGTCGAATGTAAGGGGAGATTATAGAATTAATGGCATGACCCTTAACACTGTTGATGTACAGAGAGATCTTGTGATCCAGGTCCATAACTCCCAGAAAGCGGCGAGACATGTAGATGGAATGGAAAAGAAGGCATATGGTATGCATGTCTTCATTAATCAGGGCATTGAGTACAAGAGTCAGGAAGTCATGATGCAGCTGTTTAGGACTTTCACCAGGCCACATTTGGAGTATTGTATGCAGTTCAGGTCATCCCAATACGGGAAGGATGCGGAGGCTTTGAAACGGTTTACCGGAATAATGCCGAGATTAGGGAGTATTATGAATTTATGAACTTATTAGTTTAGTTTAATTTAGAGATACAGCACGCAAACAGGCCCTTTTGGCCCACTGGGTCCGCGCCGACCAGCAATCCCCGCACGTTAACACTATCCTATACCCACTAGGGACAAATTTTACATTTACCATGTCAATTAACCTGCAAACCTGTACGTCTTTGGAGTGTGGGAGGAAACCGAAGATCTCGGAGAAAACCCACGCAGGTCACGGGGAGAACGTGCAAACTCAATACAGACAGCACCCGTGGTCGGGATCGAACCCGGGTCTCCGGCGCTGCATTCGCTTTAAGGCAGAAACTCTATCGCTGTGCCACTGTGCCGCCCAAATTATTAGCTACAGGGAGAGATTGACAGACTTGCAGTGTTTACTCTGGAGTGCCGAAAGCTGAGGGGAGACTTGAATAAGATATGTACAATTATGAGAGGCATAGATGGGGTAGACAGTCTGAAACTTTTTTCTCATGATGGAAATACAAATTACTAGAGGACATACAGTAAATTTAACGTGAAAGGGGCAAAGTTTAAGGGAGATGTGCTAGGCAAGTATAAGACAATAACTGCAGATGCTGGTACAAATCGAAGGTATTTATTCACAAAATGCTGGAGTAACTCAGCGGGTCAGGCAGCATCTCGGGAGAGAAGGAATGGGTGACGTTTCGGGTCGAGACCCTTCTTCAGACTGATCTAGGCAAGTGTTTTACACAGAGGGTGGTGAGTGCCTGGAACTTGCCACTGGGGTGGTGGAAGATGCAAATGTGATAGTGGCATTTAAGAGACTTTTGGATAGGCACATGGATATGCAGGGAATGGAGGGTTATAGATTATGTACTGGTCTAGGCATCATATTCGGCACAGACATAGTCGGCTGAAGAGCCTATTCCTGATGATGATGTTGATGTTGCTTTATTGTCCCATGTACCGATGCATCTCGGCACAGTCAAATTCATTGTTTTGCAGTAAAATCATACCCCAGATAAGCACAAATCATAGATAAGTACACAAGGGCAACGATTGTTGTGTAATAGTAGATTTCAGCAAGACAGTAGATATAAAAAGTCATAACATTCTTGGTGCCCACAAAGTTTCAGAGTTTATAAGAGCACAATCCAATCGTGGCCTGAAAGGCCCATTGCCATGGCGGCACTGATCCTCTCCTCCATTCGCCACCATCTTGAAAATGGTCCTTTCTCCAGCATCCGCTTTCATCACCGATCCCCTCCACCCTTCTCCCCGGTTCTATTTTCTACTAGACCAAGTGGACCCGTTGGGCCCAAACCTCTCCTGCATTGGTGCAGCACCCTCTCCTCCCCCCCTCCCCTCTCTCCTCAACACCCCCCTCCGCTCTCCCTTCTCCACCACTCCACCCTTCCCCCCTCCCTCCCTCCTCCCCTCCCCCTCCCCTCCTTTTAAAACTTTAAAATGTGAATAACTTTAAAAATATAACACCGATTTCAATAAAACTACTTGCATTATCTAAAGTGACAATGGTGAGTAAGGTGGGCATAAAATTGTTGCGCTATCGTGTACCGCTTTTTCTGAAGTTCAGTCACAAACAAGATAACAAACGAGAGTTTTAGTACATAGATGTTGGACACTGCACTTATATTAACATAATTTATCACCCAGAACAAAATCATGAGAGGAATAGATTGGGTAGATGCACAGAGTCTCTTGCCCAGAGAGGGTGAATCGAGGACCAGAGGACATAGGTTTAAGGTGAAGGGGAAAAGATTTAATAGGAATCTAAGAGGTAACTTTTTCACCCAGAGAGTTCTGAATTTGTGGAATTCTCTGCCACAGAAGGCAATGGAGGCCAATTCACTGGATGGATTTAAAAGAGAGCTAGATAGAGCTCTAGGGACTAGCGGAATCAAGGGATATGGGGAGAAGGCAGGCACGGGTTACTGATTGTGGATGATCAGCCATGATCACAATGAATTGTGGTGCTTGCTCGAAGGGCTAAATGGCCTCCTCCTGCACCTATTTTCTGTGCTTCTATGTATGGGTAGGACAGGTTTGGAGAGAAATGGACCAAATGCTGGCAGGTGGGACTAGTCTAGCTGGGACATGTTGGCCAGCATGAGCAGGTTGGGCCGAAGGGCCTATTTCCACACTATCACTCTATGACTCTATGACTCTAGAACATCAGCAAGCTGGTGCATGAGAACGTTAAACCCACAAATCTAGGTGAGCAACTGGCGTTAACTCCCATTACAGTTTGATAATGCTGCATGAATGTTGAATCCACCCATTCAGATGAATTTCTGGACCGGTGTGTTTAATGCTACTAAAGACCATATGCCAATGCAAGGAAAACAAAGCTGTGTTGTGAATATTGAGGATCTTGGCACAGGGGACTGGGTGTTCACACTCAGAAGATTGTTCCAATTATGACAGTATGTGTGAAGCCAAAGAACTTGCACGGTTCCTGAGTTATCGAAAGATTCAGATGTTTAAATAGGCAGTTGGATCAGTGCGGACGGGTAGGGTCACACAATTTCCAAGTCCCAGTCTATGGCAAGATTTATCCATTCTGGTGGGATCCAGTTGACAGGATTTCATACACATGTGGGAAGCATCAGATACACATTTGATCTTGACAGCACGGTGAGACAGCGCCAGAGACCCGGGTTCGATCCCGACTACGGGCGCTGTCTGTACGGAGTATGTACGTTCGCCCCGTGACCTGCGTGGGTTTTCCCCGGGAGCTCCAATTTCTTTCCCCAGTCCAAAGACGTACAGGTTTGTAGGTTAATTGGCTTGGCATAATTGTAAATTGTACCTAGTGTGTGGAGGATAGTGTTAATGTGCGGGAGTCGCTGGTCGATGTGGACTCGGTGGGCCGAAGGGCCTGTTTCCGCGCTGTATCTCTAAACTAAACTGGCACGTACATGCACTTCTCTCTCTCTTTTGATGGAAGCACTCTATTTTGCACCGTGATGATGGAGCTTCAGATTGGCAGACTAGAACATTGTTCCTTTCATTCTGTTCATGCAGGACACAGTTCTGAATTAATTGCAAATTAATTTTGGCCCATGTGTGCCAAGGTATCAGGAGGTGGTATCTGATGCACAGATCCAGCCTTTAAACAAAGACTTCAAAATCAAACAAGATACTGCCAAGGTAGACACAAAATGCTGGAGTAACACAGCGAGTCAGGCAGCACCTCTGGAGGGAAGGATTGGGTGACGTTTCGGGTCAACACCCTTCTTCAGTCTTGACCCGAAACGTCACCCATTCTTTCTCTCCAGAGATGCTGCCTGACCCGTGGAGTTACTCTAGCATTTTGTGTTTACCTTTGATTTAAACCAGCATCTGCAGTTCTTTCCAACACAAGATACTAACTCAGGAGAATGGGGTTAGGAGGGAGAGATAGACCAGCCATGATTGAATGGCGGAGTAGACTTGATGGGCTGAATGACCTAATTCTACTCCTATCCCTTATGACCTTTTGACCTCAATGAGTGGTAACTTCATTGATATCTGCACAATTCATAACTCATTCTGGTGGGATCCAGTTGACAGGATTTCATACACGTGTGGGAAGCATAACTCAGCAATGACTAACTCAGTAATGGCATTGGCCAGCATCTGTTCAAGTAATTATTTTAATGGAGAGGGGCTGAGAGCCTCAGGGAAAGTGTAATGATTAAATGAGACCAGAAGTAAGAGTGACTTTCACTGCACGTCATATATCCTCGACCAACATACTTAAATCTGACCATATTGCTGTTCCTGCAAGTTTACTGTGCCCACCTTCGCTCTTTTGTTTTCTATCTTGGGTGGCACAGCAGTAGAGTTGCTGCCTTACAGTGTCAGAGACTCGGGTTCCATCCTGACTACGGGTGCCATCTGTACGGAGTTTGTCAGTTCTCACCGTGACCGCATAGGTTTTCTCCGGGTTCCTCCCACACTCCAAAGACGGACGGGTTTGTAGGTTAATTAGCTTTGGTGAAATTGTTAATAGTCCCTAGTGTTGTAAGATAGTGCTAGATAGCACAGGGTGATCGCTGGTCGGCGCGGACTCGGTGGGCCGAAGGGCCTGTTTCCGCGCTGTATCTCTAAAGTCTAAAGTCTAAATCTTACTACAGTTTGCACTTTAAAACTATCTGACTCGCTGTAAAGCAGGAAGGACATTCTGAATGAGATGGTTATACTCCTTGCAGCATGCTTTATGTTTTAGGACTTTTCAACCCATTTTACACTGAAAGGAGGCCACTTTTCAAAATGCATTACCAAACAGAAGACCACAAGGTCTAAAATTGATTGATCCCAAAGAAATAGACTGTTAAGAATATATTGCTCAATTATTCCTGGACTGGAAGTATATAAAATCTGTACTACGACCTTACCAAAATGATTTCAGTGAGATTTAATCTGCGCTGTTTACTGACAGCACAAAACCATGGTAACAAGCTAGTGCTGATTAAAATCTGTCCACACCTCTTATCTGAGGAACATAAGAAAAAATAAATCGAAGCGGAATTTTGCTAGGCTACATCTCGTGCCTGCTCCACCGTTCAATCAGATCACTGCTGATCTTTCACCTCAGTGTTACTTCCCTGCACTAATTCTATTTTGCTCAATTTCTTTTGCATCTAAAAAAAATCTGCCAATCTGTGCTGTGAAAGTACTTCCACCCATGGAGCCCATGGAACTGAATTCCAAAAATTCAGCACCTTTTTGGTGAACTGATTTCTTCTCATCTCTATCCTGAATGTTCAATGTCTTTGAAGATAGACATAAAAAGCTGGAGTAACTCAGCGGGTCAGGCAGCATCTCTGGAGAAATGGAACAGGTGACGTTGAGGGTCGAGACTCTTCTTTGGTCTGACAGGGATTATGTCTGAACCGCTGAGTTACTCCAGCTTTTTGTGTTTATCTTCAGTTTAAACCAGTGTTTGTCATTCCTTCCTACACATACTGTTCAATGTCTTCTTTTGAAACTTGACACCTCATTCTAGATACCGCAGCCAGAGAAATCATTAGTTAGTGTCAAACCCCCTATGAATTGTGCAGATATCAATGAAGTCACCTCTCATTGAGGTCACAAGGTCATAAGGGATAGGAGTAGAATTAGGTAATTCGGCCCATCAAGTCTACTCCGTCATTCAATCATGGCTGATCTATCTCTCCCTCCTAACCCCATTCTCCTGCGTTCTCTCCATAACCTCTGATGCCCGCACTAATCAATAATCTATCTATCTCTGCCTTAACAATACCCACTGACTTGGGCTCCACAGCCATATGTGGCAAAGAATTCCACAGGTTCACCACCCTCTGACTAAAGAAATTCCTCCTCATCTCCTTCCTAAAAGAACATCCTAATTCTAAGGCTATGACCTTTATTCCTGGACTCTCCCACCAGTGGAAACATCCTCTCCACATCCACTCTATCCAAGCCTTAAATCATTCTTTTAAACTCTGGGCAGGATCAGCCTATTCCCCTCATTTCACTTCATATAACAAGGCCGAACAACACACAGATTAAGCTGGAGAGACTTCACTGTCACTCAGGTAGAATCTTCAACATAATATTGCCTGAAGAAGGGTCTTGACTCGAAATGTCACCTATTCCTTTTCTCCAGATGCTGCCTGATCCACTGAGTGACTCCTGTTTTTTGTGTCTACAGTGTCAACCAACAACTGCAGTCTCCTCTTGCGTATAATATTCCAGTCCTTGTCTCAACACGATCAATGTAAGTTCGTAGAATCGTAGAGCAAGAAGACAGGCTCTTTGGCGAGATTCATCCCTGCAACTATCCTATTGCCAGCAGGTTGCCCATGGCAATTCAAATGTTCCTCAAAACACTTCTTAAGTGCCGTCAACAACCGGGGCGGCACGGTGGCGCAGTGGTAGGGCTGCTGCCTTACAGCGAATGCAGCGCCGTCAGAGACTCAGGTTCGATCCCGACTACGGGCGCTGTCTGTACGGAGTTTGTACGTTCTCCCCGTGACCTGCGTGGGTTTTCTCCGAGATCTTCGGTTTCCTCCCACACTCCAAAGACATGCAGGTTTGTAGGTTAATTGACTGGGTAAATGTAAAAATTGTCCCTAGTGTGTGTAGGATAGTGTTAATGTGCGGGGATCGCTGGGCGGCGCGGACGGTGGGCTGAAGGGCCTGTTTCCGCGCTGTATCTCTAAACTAAGGCCCGGGTTCAAACTTGACTGGTGCTGTCTGTGTGAAGTTTGTACATTCTCCCTGTGACCGCGTGGGTTTCCTCTGAGTGCTCTGGTTTGGTCCCATCTTCCAAAGACGTGCAGGGTTGTAGGTTAATTGGCCTCTGCAATAATTGTCCCCAGTGTGTAGGATAGAACTAGTGAACGGGTGATCGTTTATGGGTGTGAACTCGATAGCCGAAGGGCCTGTTTCCATGCTGTTTCTCCAAACTAAACTAAACTTAACTAAACCAATGCTCACACTCCAAGGCAGTACATTCCAATGAATTTGTAGCAATGAACCCTCCTCTTGTATTTGAATCTTCGGAAAAAAATCCCAGCATTGCATTTGCACTTTGTAAGTGGTCCATGAATATCCATATTAACTTTCAGTATTTGTGAACAAGGATACCCAGGATCCTCTCATAACCAACAGAGAAGGACAAAGGGGTTAATTAAGAGGTGGGAAAAAGAGCATGAAAGAAAGCTTGCAGGGAATATAAAAACTGTCTCTAAAAGCTTCTTTAGATATGTAAACAGGAAAAGATTAGTGAAGACAAATGTAGGTCCCTTACAATCAGAGACAGGTGAATTTATAATTGGAAACAAAGGAATGGCAGAACTGTTAAATGAGTATTTTGGTTCTGTCTTCACTGAGGAAGACACAAATAATCTCCCGAAAATACTAGGGGACCGAGGATCTAGTGGGAGAGAGGAACTGAGGGGAACCACATTAGTCATGAAATGGTGTTGGGTAAACTGTTGGGACTTAAGGCAGATAAATCCCCAGGGCCTGATGGTCTGCATCCCAGAGTACTCAAGGAGGTGGCCCAGGAAATCAAGGATGCATTGGTGATCATTTTTCAATGTTCTCTCGACTCTGGATCAGTTCCTGTGGACTGGAGGGTAGCCAATGTAACCCCACTTTTAAGAAAGGAGGGAGAGAGAAAATGGGGGATTATAGACCAGTTGCATCGGTAGTGGGGAAGATGCTTGAGTCGATTGCTAAAGATGTTATAGCAGCTCATTTGGAAAGCAGTGACAGGATCGGTCAAAGTCAGCATGGATTTATATATGATAAAGGAATAACATTTGGTGCAAGGTGAAGTCAGCAAAGTCCGGTCGAAGATAGTCCGAGGGTCACCAAAGAGGTAGATAGTAGTTCAGCACTGCTCTCTGGTTGTGGTAGGATGATTCATTTGCCTGATAACAGCTGGGAAGGAACAGTCCTTGAACCGGGAGGTGTGCGTTTTCACACTTTTTTTGCTTCAGCATCCCTTTACTCTGAAAATATCAACTTTTTTTGTAAACTCTAGCACGTTTTGTTAAAGATGTTATTCTATGATGACAGAAAAACATTCAGTTTATTTCATCTACCATTTCCTTATTCCGCACCATAGAAGCATTTTATCGGGATTCATCACAGCTTGGTTTGGGAACAGCTCCATCCAAGGCCGCAAGAAATTGCAGCGAATTGTGGACGCAGCCCAGACCATCACACAAACCAACCTCCCTTCCATTGACTCCATCTACACCTCACGCTGCCTCGGCAAGGCCAGCAGCATAATCAAGGGTGAGTCACATCCCGGCCACTCCCTCTTCTCCCCTCTCCCATCAGGCAAAAGGTATAGAAGTGTGAAAACACACACCTCCAGATTCAGGGACAGTTTCTTCTCGGCTGTTATCAGACAAATGAACCATCCTACCACAACCAGAGAGCAGTGTTGAACTACCATCTACCTCATTGGTGACCGTCGGACTATCCTTGTTCAGACTTTGCTGGCTTTACCTTGCACTAAACGTTACTCCCTTATCAAATGTCTACGCACTGTAAATGGCTCGATTGTAATCATTTATTGTCTTTCCGCTGACTGGATAGTGCGCAACAAAAGCATTTCACTGTACCTCGGTACATGTGACAATAAACTAAACTGATATAATGTCTCGGCCTATAGGGACTCACATTAATCTTTGTTGTTGTTTCCTTTTTTCGTATCTGTACAATTCTCTCATCTATTTTCATTTTCCTCTCTTGCCTCCCTCCGCTCCCTTTTGATTTTTGCTTTTCTGCTCAGTCTGCTCTGAGTTTTTCCAATTCTCCGGCTTTCTGCTTTTTGCTGTCAGTCTCATATTATTTTTACTTGATCCAATGCTATCTTTATATTTGATTGGTAGCCGTGGCTGAATCACCTTTCATGTTTTCATTTCTTTGCCTAAAGGGATATATATCACTTGTAAACTCTTTATTATATATTTTTTAAGTTGGTTTGTTGTTAAACCTTTCCTTGCTGACTCCACCACACCCATTCACCCCTCATGCCTTCTGGTTCTGCTTTAGCGAGGTATCAGATTATGATTTTAGATTGAATTAAACCACTTTCAATCTTTATGTAAAACCAGACCAAGTGGACTCGTTGGGCCCACAACTCATTGGGTTGCCATTGTGATGTGGGGAAAAAAAATCGTATTTTTTTCTTTAAAATAAATGGCTTAAACAAATATAATAAATAAATCTCAATTTTAAAGTTTAAATCTATCTCCTAGGGGGGGGAGAGGGGTCCAGAGGGAGGGGGAGGGGAGAGGAAGGAGGGGGGAGGGGAGGGGGGGAGAGGAGGCAGCCGCGGTGTGATGGTTCAGCGGAGCTGGAGAGCCGAGCGGCAGCCATGATGGAGACGCCCGTGGTTTAGAGCGGGAAGGAGAAGCAGCAGCGGCGGCGCGCTGGATCAGTGGGGCTCTGGGGCCCAGCAGTGAAGGGGACGCCTGTGGTATTGAGCGGCGGCAGTGGTGATGGCGGGGCAGGGGCGGAGCGGCGGAGCGGCGGCCATGATGGAGACGCCCGTGGTATTGAGCGGCGGCAGTGGTGATGATGGGGCGGGGGCTCCGGGACAGAGCGGCGGCCATTACGGAGACACCTGTGGTTTGGAGCGGCTGCGGCAGCAGTGATGGCGGGCCGGGGGCTCCGGGGCGATGCAGCGGCCATGACGGAGACACCTGTGGTTTGGAGCAGCGGCAGCAGTGATGGCGGGGCGGGGGCTCCGGGCCATGATGGAGACGTCCAGGGTTTGGAGCGGCGGCGGTGACCCTCCCCCCACTTGGGCCGCAGAACCAAACGGGCGTCTGGCAGGAAGTGGGAGCTGAACTGAAATTACGACCCTCACCCCAACTGCGCACGCGCAGTCACCCGGCGGCCATCTTATGTAAGTGTAGGCGCTGGTCTGGCGGCCATCTTATGTAAGGACGGGCCCCAACTGCACATGCGCTGGTTTTTAAAACTTTTAAATGTGAATAGCTTTAAAAATATAACACCAATTTCAATAAAACTACCATTTTTACCATTAAAGCGATGACGGTTAATAAGGTGGGCCTAAAAATGTCACGCTATCTTGTACAGTTTTGGCTGAAGTTCAGTCACAAACAAACAAACGAGAGTTTTAGTATATAGATTCTATGGCACTCTGATCATTATTTCCTTAAAGACCCTGTCCCAGTTCGGCGATGTTTTCGGCAACTACAGGTGACTAGGCTGTCACCACACGGTCACCGGGGTATCGCGGGCACGGTCGTGAGTCGTAGCGTTTTTCTGGTCGTCGCTTGAAATTTTTCGGCGACTGTTGGTTTGACGCCAATGAGCGTAGCTTGACATCTCCTGACGGGGGCGCTGTCGTAGGTTGTCGCCAGGTGACGTAGGTTGTCTCCGGTGCTGACTTCGGGGAATTCCAAGTGTGGACTTGATCTGATCACCCATCAGTGCAATGTATCCATAAATGATGTTAGGTTTTGCATGTTTTTGCACTTGTATTCTGTTTAAAGTTAGAATTTTAAAGTTTGAAGTTTGAAGTTTGAAGTTTATTGAACTTTATTACAATATTTTTGTATGCACTGTTGTATGTTCTTATCAACCTTTTAAAAAGGTTGTATATCAATAAAGGAAATTCTTGACATTTTGACGAAAAATTGATGTATGAAGTGATTGTATTTCAGAGTAGTTTCTCATGATATCACTTTCAAATAGTCACGATGCAGAATGATTGGAAACCCTACCATACACCCCCTTTTATAGTGAAACTGGATGAAATGTGAATTGTCTTCAGTTGTCTTCAGGGTCATGGCTTGTCGTAGCTTGTCGCGGGTGGACGTAGGTTGAGTTCGGTTGTCGTAGGTTGTCGACTCTGTGCTGGTAGGTTGTCGTAGGTGCGGTCATAGGTGGACGTTCTACTTGCAACGATTGGGTCGCCTGTTGTCGGTAGCTTTCCGTAGCTTGACGTCGACTAGGTTTTAGATTTTTTTTTCGATTTAGAGATACAGCGCGGAAACAGGCCCTTCGGCCCACCGGGTCCGCGCCGCCCAGCGATCCCCGCACATTAACACTATCCTACACACACTAGGGACAATTTTTACATTTGCCCAGCCAATTAACCTACATACCTGTACGTCTTTGGAGTGTGGGAGGAAACCGAAGATCACGGAGGAAACCCACGCAGGTCACGGGGAGAATGTACAAACTCCGTACAGACAGCACCCGTAGTCAGGATCGAACCTGAGTCTCCGGCACTGAATTCGCTGTAAGGCAGCAACTCTACCGCTGCGCGGTGTAGGTGTTAGGTTGTTGTAGCTTGTCGTAGACATTGTCGTAGAGGGGGTCCAGTCGCCGGTTTCTCGGCAACCTGCTACGACTATGAAAGTCACCGGCAGTCGCCTTAAAAAATGCCTAACTGGGACAGGGCCTTAAGGCTCCTTAACTTCAATCTTATCATTATTCTTTCTCACTGCAGGTGATTTGGCCTGTTCCACTGTGGCGCAGTGGTAGAGTTGCTGCCTTACAGCCCTTGCAACGCCGGAGACCCAAGTTCGATCCCGACTATGGGTGCCGTCTGTACGGAATCTGTGCGTTCTTCCTGTGACTGCATGGGTTTTCTCCGAGATCTTCAAACAGGTTTGTAGGTTAATTGGCTTGGTGTTTGTGTAAATTGTCCCGAGCGTGTGTAGGATATTGTGAATGTGTGGGGATCGCTGGTCGGTGTGGACTCAGTCGGCCGAAGGGCCTAAACTAAATGAGACTAAACTCAATCTGAAGGGTCTTGACCCGAAACGTCACCCATTCCTTCTCTCCAGAGATGCTGCCTGTCCCGCTGAGTTACTCCAGCATTTGTGTCTACCTTAAACTAAACTAAACATTGCAGACACCCTCATCATACTGACCTGTAAAATCATCTCTAACCTATTCCACTCTCTACACTATAGTTAATAACTTTGTTTGTCCAGTCCATATCCAGATTCAAACACACCATAATAATAGTATTACTCTAGTTAAATGCATCTCGGTTTTTTTAATACTCTGCCCTAAATTGCCATTAATGCCTGTGGGCCAAATGTCAACCCCACCAATGTTTTCTCCTCCTTGTTGGTTCTTTGGTCCATCCCTATTGATTCTACTTCTTGTTGTACTGAGCCAAGGTCCATCTTTACTGACTTCATCCCATTGCTGCCTCTGCAATCAGCTCTATCTTTGTAAAGCCCGTGCTTCCCATGAATTGAGACAGTACCTCCCACATCAATCTTTGAACATCATCTTCAGTTTGACTCTAGTTTATTTTCACGTGCACCAAGGTACAGTGAAAAGCTGTTGTTGTGTGTTAACTAGTCAGCAGAAAGACAATATATGAATACAATCGAGCCATTTACAGTAAAGATACATGATAATGGAATAATGTTTAGTGCAAGGTCAAGCCAGCACAGTCCGATCAAGGATAGTCCGAGGGTCACCAAAGAGGTAGATAGTACATCAGCACTTCTCTCTGGTTGTGGTGGGATGATTCAGTTGCCTGATAACAGCTGGGAAGAAACTGTCCCTGAATCTGGAGGTGTGCGTTTTCACACTTCTATACCTTTTGCCCGATTGGAGAGGGGAGAAGAGGGAGTGGCCAGGGTGCGACTTGTCCTTGATTATGCTGCTGGCCTTGCCGAGGCAGCGTGAGGTGTAAATGGAGTCAATGGAAGGAAGGTCGGTCTGTGTGATCCACAATTCGCTGCAATCTCTTGTGGTGTATGATTTCTTGACCCTATATAAACGTTTTTTGGCTCGAGTTGTAACCCAAAAAATCAAAAGTAATCCATTGCTTTTGCATTTTGCCGCTATCTCCTAAATGTTCAATATCCTGGATATTTAATTCCCAGCCTTGGTCACTTTGCAAACATGTCTCCATAATGACTATCAGATTGTGTCCATTTACTCCTATCTGTTCCATTAGTTCACCTACCATATTCCAATTGCTGTGTGCATTCAGGTAAAGAGCTATTTCATCTTTGTATTATTTTTGCCTGCTGTGACTCTAATCAGCAATGTTTGTATATTCTCTCCCTTCCTGACATACTTGTTATCATCATCCATTTCACCATCCTGCACCAACACCACATCCTTTCTCTACAATTTACAAAGTGTCTCCTCACCAGGAACCATATCTACAATTTAGTTTAAACCAGAGGTGAACAGTCCTGGTGGGACTGCCATATGTTGAAAGACTGGAGCGACTAGGCTTGTACACACTGGAATTTAGAAGGATGAGAGGAGATCTTATCGAAACGTATAAGATTATTAAGGGGTTGGGCACGTTAGAGGCAGGAAACATGTCCCCAATGTTGGGGGAGTCCAGAACCAGGGGCCACAGTTTAAGAATAAGGGGTAGGCCATTTAGAACTGAGATGAGGAAAAACTTTTTCAGTCAGAGAGTTGTGAATCTGTGGATTTCTCTGCCTCAGAAGGCAGTGGAGGCCAATTCTCTGAATGCATTCAAGAGAGAGCTAGATAGAGCTCTTAAGGATAGCGGAGTCAGGGGGTATGGGGAGAAGGCAGGAACGGGGTACTGATTGAGAATGATCAGCCATGATCACATTGAATGGCGGTGCTGGCTCGAAGGGCTGAATGGCCTCCTCCTGCACCTATTGTCTATTGTTTATTGTCCTGGCTGTTTGACTTTGTTTTGGGCAGACAGCATGGAAACAGGCCCTTTGGCCCATCAAGTCCATGCCGACCATCGACCATCCGTTCACACTAGTTCTACGTGATCCCACCTTTCTGCATCCACTCCCTGCACACTAGGGACAATTTGCAGAGGTCAATTAACTCCTCAGACCAGCATGCCTGAGGGATGTGGGTGGAAACCGGGGCACCTGGCCCACGCGGTCACAGGGAGAACATGCAAACTCCACGCAGACAGCACCCGAGGTCAGGATCGAACCCGGGTCTCTGGCGCTGTGAGGCAGCGGCTCTACCCACTGGTTGGCTCATGAAATAGCATGTCAAGGTTTCAAGGTTTCAAGGTTTCAAGGTTTCAAGGTTTCAAGGTTTCAAGGTTTCAAGGTTTCAAGGTCAGTTTATTGTCACATTTACCAATTAAGGTGCAGTGAAATTTGAGTTACCATGCAGCCATACTATGTAAAAAGCAACAAAACACCCACATAAAGCAAACCAAAGAACACTAAAACATACTTTTAACACATCTTAAAATAACAAAAACAGAAGAAAGGACAGGCGGACTGTTGGCGAGGCAGCCATTGCTGGTGGCGCCACCCGGTGTTATCATTTACTCACTCCCATCCATCACAATGTCCTTGTCTCAGACTGCAGCTCATCAATTCCTAACCGAAGGCTTAAATCACGTGTAGGAAGGAACTGCAGATGGTGGTTTAAACCAAAGATAGACATAGACACAAAAAGATGGTGGACTGGGATCAGCTTCTCGTGGGGAGGACCGCATCAGAACAGTGGGAGTCATTCAAAGGAATAATTGAAAAAGTACAGAGGAAGCATGTTCCCCTAAAGTTTAAGGGTGGGACAAACAAGTCCAAAGAACCTTGGGTGTCGAACGATATAGTAGGATTGATTCGAAACAAAAGGGGGCTTTTGGAAGGCATAAAGAACTTAAGGCACAGGCATCATTAGAGGAATACAGAAGGTGTAGGGCGGTTCTTAAAAAAGAAATTAGGAGAGCAAAAAGGGGCCATGAGATAGCACTAGCGGGCAAAATAAAAGAAAATCCCAAAGTGTTCTATAAGTATATCAAGGGTAAGAGGATAACGAGGGAAAGAGTGGGGCCCATCAGGGACCATAGTGGAAAGCTGTGCGTGGAGCCAGAGGATGTAGATGTTTTAAATGATTTTTTTGCATCTGTTTTTACGAGGGAGGAGGGCGATGCGGACTTAGAAATGGAGCAGGAGTGTTGTGATGTTCTTGAGCATATTGCTATTGACAGGGAGGCGATGCTGGAGGCTCTGGCAGGCTTAAAAGTGGATAAGTCTCCGGGCCCTGACGAGATGTATCCCAGGATGCTGAGAGAGGCAAGGGAGGAGATTGCGGGGGCTCTGGCACAAATTTTCAGAGCCTCTCTTGCAACAGGGGATGTACCGGAGGACTGGAGGATAGCTAATGTGGTGCCATTATTTAAAAAGGGCAGTAGGGATAAACCTGGGAACTACAGGCCGGTGAGTCTGACATCGGTGGTGGGGAAGCTGCTAGAAAATATTCTGAGGGACAGAATCAGTCTTCACTTGGAGGATCGAGGGTTAATTAAGGATAGTCAACATGGCTTTGTTAATGGAAGGTCGTGTCTAACTAACTTGATTGAATTTTTTGAAGGGGTGACCAAGGAGGTAGATGGGGGTAGTGCAGTGGATGTGGTATGCATGGATTTCAGTAAGGCTTTTGACAAGGTCCCATACAGGAGACTAGTCAAGAAGGTAAGAGCCCATGGGATCCAGGGCACCTTGGCAAAATGGATAAAAAAAACTGGCTTAGTGACAGAAGGCAGAGGGTGATGGTGATGGTGATGGTGACGGGGAATATGCCCCGATCTCTATCAATGGGGTCAGTGTGGAGAGAGTGTCCAGCTTCAAGTTTCTGGGCACTCACATTTCGGAGGACCTAACATGGTCCAATAACACTGCTGCGCTGGTCAAGAAGGCACAACAAAGACTGTTCTACTTAAGAACACTGAAAAAGTCTGGTCTACCCCAACAGCTGCTGAAGACCTTCTACCGCTGCACCATAGAGAGCATCCTAACGCATGGAATCCCTGTGTGGTACCTCAGCTGCACGGAGGCAGAAAGGAAAGCTCTACAGCGGGTAGTCCATAGAGCTCAGAGGGCCATCGGAACACAGCTACCAGACTTGGAGGGCATCTACAACACACGATGCCTCAGAAAAGCCACCAGCATCCACAAAGACTCTTCACACCCCTGCAACAGTCTGTTCGAACTCCTTCCATCGGGCAGACGATACAAGGCCTTCTATGCCCGCACCTCCAGACTCAGGAACAGCTTCATCCCCAGGGCCATAGCTGCTATGAACCGGTCCTGCTGAGCCGGATGGCCACAACGCATAGATCAACTTGCACTTTACCCTGTCCAAAACTGTTACAACTGTTCGTTTCGTTGGGTTGCTGCTGTCTAAATTACCTAAATTAGTGCATCGTATGGGAGGCGCATTCCCAATCTCGTTGTACCCCTGGGTACAATGACAATAAAGATATATTGTATTGTATTGTATTGTATTGTATTGTAGAAGGTTGCTTCTGTGACTGGAGGCCGGTGTCCAGTGGGGTGCCGCAGGGATCGGTGTTGGGTCCCTTACTGTTTGTAATCTACATAAATGATCTGGATGTCAACGTACAGGGCATGATCAGCAAGTTTGCAGATGACACAAAGTTAGGGGGGGTGGTGAATAGCGAGGAAGGGATCTGCAAGCTGCAGGAAGATATAGATGAGATGGTCAGATGGGCGGAGCAGTGGCAGATGGAATTTAATCCTGAAAAGTGCGAGGTGATGCACTTTGGCAGGAATAACTTGGAGAGGGAGTACACCATGAATGGAAGGACCCTAGGGAAGACAGGGGAACAGAGGGACCTTGGAGTACAGGTACACAAGTCCTTGAAGGCAGCAGGACAGGTGGACAGGGTGGTCAAAAAGGCATATGGGTTACTGGCCTTCATTAGCCGGGGCATCGAATATAAAAGTAGGGGGGTAATGATGGAATTGTACAGAACACTGGTGAGGCCACAGCTGGAGTATTGTGTACAGTTCTGGTCACCACATTATAGAAAGGATGTGATAGCTTTGGAGAGGGTGCAGAGGAGATTCACCAGGATGCTGCCAGGGATGAAGGGCCTCGGCTATGAGGAGAGACTGAGCAGACTGGGGTTGTTTTCCCTGGAGCAGAGAAGGCTGAGAGGGGACATGATCGAGGTGTACAAGATCATGAGGGGCATAGATAAGGTAGATGGCGGGGAACTTCTTCCACTGGTGGAAGGTTCAACAACGAGGGGACATAGATACAGGGTAAGGGGAGGGAGGTTTCGGGGGGATGTGAGAAATAACTTTTTCACCCAGAGGGTGGTTGGAGTCTGGAACTCACTGCCTGGGGTGGTGGTGGAGGCGGGAACACTCACAACGTTTAAGAGGCATTTGGATGGGCACTTGAAATGCTACAACATTCAGGGCTACGGTCCAAATGTGGGAAAATGGGATTAAAATTAGACTGTGTTTGGTAACGGGCGGCACGGACACGATGGGCCGAAGGGCCTCTTTCTGTGCTGTAGGACTCTATGACTCTATGACTCCAACTCAGCAGGTCAAACAGCATCTCTGGAGAAAAAGAATAGGTGACGTTTCGGTTCGAGACCCTTCTTCACACTGAGAGTCAGGGGCAAGGGAAATGAAAGATATCGACGGTAATGTAGAGAGATATAGAGCAGATGATTGAAAGATATGCCAAAAAGTAACGATGATAAAGGAAACAGGCCATTGTTAGCTGTGGGCTAGGTGAAAATGATGACTCTGAAGCTGGTACGACTGAGGTTGATGAGGGATGGAGAGAGAGGGGATGCAAGGGTTACCTACGTTACTTATGTTCCCAGCTGTTATCAGGCAACTGAACCATCTTACATATTACAACCACTTCTCACAGATGTGGTCACCAAGGATTCCAATGTTTTCCATTAGTTCACACGCACCTCAACAGCAGTATATTAACTGTCATACCATGACTGCCTTTGAGTATTTATTAATAATTCAATTAATTTACTTAATCATGTCACCAACACTCTAACTTCACCAAGGTTCGCACACGATGGATCCAATAGACACAGGACACAAGACACTGAGCTAAAGGTCATAAGGTCGTAAGGACATAAGTGATAGGAGTAGAATTAGGCCATTGAGCCCATCAAGTCTACTCCGCCATTCAATTATGGCTGATCTATCTCTCCCTCCCAACCCCATTCTCCTGCCTTCTCCCCATAACTTCTGACACCTATACTAATCAATAATCTATCTATCTATGCCTTAAAAATATCCACTGACTTGGCCTCCACAGCCATCTGTGGCAAAGAATTCCACAGATTTTCACCACCTTCTGACTAAATAAATTTATCCTCGTCACCTTCCTAAAAGAACGACCACTAATTCTGAGGCTAAGACCTCTAGTCCTAGACTCTCCCACTAGTGGAAACATCCTCTCCACATCCACTCCATCCAAGCCTTTCACTATTCTGTATGTTTCAATGAGGTCCCTCCTCATTCTTCTAAACCCCAGCAAGTACAGGCCCAGTGCCGACAAACGCTCATGACAGGTTAACCCACTCATTCCTGGGATCATTCTTGTAAACCTCCTCTGGACCCTCTCCAGAGCCAGCACATCCTTCCTCAGATATGGGGCCCAGAATTGCTCACAATGTTCCAACTGCGGCCTTACCAGCCCCATTGTAGATCCTCAGCACTACATCCCTCTGAAACGGATGTAAAACACTCTGACTTGATGCTACCTCCAGGACACCATGGAAGAACGCACCATGGGAACTACACTCGTCCCCCTGCAGGATCTATACATCAGGAGGTGCAGATCCAGAGCAAGCAAGATCATGAGGGACCCCTGCCACCCCAGTAACGGACTGTTCCAGATGCTACGATCAGGCAAACGCCTCCGCTGTCACGCTGTGAAAACGGAGAGGATGAGACGGAGCTTCTTCCCACAGGCCATCAGGACTGTCAACTTTTATAACCCCAGAGGCTAAATTTTTGTCGACACTTTTTGTGATATGTTTAGTAACTTATTAACTTTATTTATATGCTGTAACTGTAATTCTTTTTGTGCACAACCCGCAGGCATTGCCACTTTCATTTCACTGCACATCGAGTATGTGTATGTGACAAATAAATTTGACTTGACTTGACTTGACTTGACTAATCAATGACAAATCTCACCCCGGTCACTCCCTCTTCTTCCCTCTCCCATTGAAAAAAAAACATGTTAATAATAATTTATTTGTCATTCGAACATATAAGTATACTTTTGAACGAAATTGGGTTGCTCACGGGGTTGAGGTGCAAGGTGGATAGTGTTTGATATTGATGTAAGGTGCCAGTGCAAGGCATGTGCGTGTTTTAGGTGAGGGGTGTGTGTGCGTTGGGGGGCAGCAGGGTGTTCATCATTCTGACAGCCAGGGGGAAGAACCTGGTGCACATCCTAGTGCTGACTGGCCTTGATACTCCGGTACTCATGCCGGTCAGCAGAGGGGCAAAGAGTCCATGGGAGGAGTCCTTTATAATGTTGGAGGCTTTTCGGACATCAGGCAAGAGGTGCAGAAGCTTGAAAATCCACACCTCCAGATTCAGGGACAGTTTCTTCCCAGCTGTTATCAGGCAACTGAACCATCTTACCAACACCTAGAGAGCGATCCTGACCTTCCAACTATCTTCAATCGGACTTTCCTGGACTTTATCTTGCATTACACACTATACCCTTTATCCTGTATCTGTCCCCTGCGGATGATTTGATTGTAATCATGTATAGTCTTTTTGCTGACTGGATATCATGCACCAAAAAAACTTCTCACTGTGACAAAACTTCTCATGTGACAATAATAAACTGAACTAGACTTCACGGAAGCCCACACTCCAAGGACACTATAATCACAGGCTACTGTGTTAAAACACCCTGTGCTTTTAGATGCACCTACACTTTTACATTCCACAGAGCCCCTAGTCAATATCACACTAATGCACCTTCTCCGAATGACTGCAATGATTCCAAAGGTGATTTACCACCATCTTCTCAAGGCAATGGGAACAGCAATAAATTACAGCCTTCCCACTGATGTACGGATCCTAAAAATATATAAAAACAGCAGCAGGAGGCACTTGGTAAATCCACTCACTGTCACACCACCAAAGACTTGGGTTTGATTCTGAACTCGAGTGCAGTCTGTGAGGGATTAGTGTGGGACTACTCTGGCTGCACCGGTTTTCTCCCACGTTCCCAAAGACATGCCTGTTGGTGGTTAATGTGTAGGGAGTGGTAGAATCTGGGGGGAGTTAATGAGAATGAAGGGAGGTTTTAAAATGGGATTGTTGCAGAGATAGTGTAAAAGGGATGATTAATGGTCAGCATCGACTCAATGGGCTGAAGGGCCTGTTTCCTTGTTGAATAGCAGTTGGACCAGTACTGCTCAAGGTGATTTCCAAGTTCATTAAGGAGCACCAGTCAATAGACAATAGGTGCAGGAGTAGGCCATTCAGCCCTTCGAGCCAGCAGATTCAGCACTTCGGGCCAGTCTTGTCCCAGCGGTTCAATGACCAACTTGGGAGGATTGTACAGGAGAACATGGACAGCACTGGGCCTGTACTCACTGGAATTTACAAGGATGACAGGGGACCTCATTGATAGTTACCGAATAGTAAAAGACTTGGATCGAGTGGATGTGGAGAGGATGTTTCCACTAGTGGGAGAGTCTAGGACCAGAGGCCATAGCCTTAGAATTAAAGGATGTTAGATGCACAGAGTCTCGTGCCCAGAGTAGGTGAATCGAGAACCAGAGGACATAGTTTCAAGGAGAAGGGGAAAAGATTTAATAAGATTCTGAGGGGCAACTTTTTCACACAAAGGGTGGTGGGTGTATGGAACAAACTGCCAGAGGAGGTAGTTGAGGCAGGGACTATCCCAACATTCAAGAAACAGTTAGACAGCTACATGGATAAGACAGGTTTGGAGGGATATGGACTAAACGCGGGCAGGTGGGACTAGTGTAGCTGGGACTTATTGGCCGGTG
Source organism: Rhinoraja longicauda (assembly GCF_053455715.1). Taxonomy (NCBI): domain Eukaryota; kingdom Metazoa; phylum Chordata; class Chondrichthyes; order Rajiformes; family Arhynchobatidae; genus Rhinoraja; species Rhinoraja longicauda. The sequence goes on from NC_135984.1 coordinate 26,117,050, forward strand.
TGGGCAAGTTGGGCTGAAGGGCCTGTTTCTGTGCTGTATCACACAATGATGTACCTTTAGGAAGGAGATGAGGAGGATTTTTTTAGTCAGAGGGTGGTGAATCTGTGGAATTCTTTGTAACAGAAGGCTGTGGAGGCCAAGTCAATGGACATTATAAAGACAGAGATAGATAGATTCTTGATTAGTACGGGTGTCAGGGGTTATGGGGAGAAGACAGGAGAATGGGGTTAGGAGTGACAGATAAATCAATCATGATTGAATGGCGGAATAGACTTGATGGGTCGAATGGCCTAATTTTGTTCCTATCACATGACCTTATGACCTTAGGAATGGCACATGTCCAACAAGGATAGTTCGTTGGTGAGTGATTTCTGTAATTATTGAAAGTATTAAATAAGTTTTGCAGTGCTGGCCATGTGTTTTTTATTCTGGGTCTATTCTGTAGATATATAGTGTGTATATATAGTGTGAATATATAGTGTGGATATATAGTGTGGATATATATTGTGGATATATTGAGTGGATATATAGTGTGGATATATAGTGTGGATATATAGTGTGGATATATAGTGTGGATATATAGTGTGGATATATAGTGTGAATATATTGAGTGGATATATAGTGTGGATATATAGTGTGGATATATAGTGTGAATATATTGAGTGGATATATAGTGTGGATATATAGTGTGGATATATAGTGTGGATATATTGAGTGGATATATAGTGTGGATATATAGTGTGGATACATAGTGTGGATATATAGTGTGGATATATAGTGTGGATATATAGTGTGGATATATAGTGTGGATATATAGTGTGGACGTATGCTGTGGAGGAAGATGAGGGGTGATCATACAGAGATGTACATGATCATAAGAGGAATAGATCGGGTAAATGCACAAGAGCAGAGGAAATAAGAACCAGAAGACATAGGTCAAACCAGTCTGAAGAAGGGTCTCGACCCGAAACGTCACCCATTCCTTCCAATGACACTGAAAGACCAATGATAAATGTGTCTGTCAGGTTGATGTGTGACCTGCAAGGGAAGCTGCAGGCAGTGGTGTTGCCACAAACCTGCTGCTGTGCATTATGTGGTTGGCAGAGGGACAGCAGTTTGGGGTGGAGCAGTTGCTGCCTTACAGCACCAGGGACCCGGGTTCGATCCTGACTACGGGTGCTATCTGTATGGAGTTAACATCTCCTCCCTGTGACCCGTGTGGGTTTTCTCTGGGTGCTCCGGTTTCCTCCCACACTCCAAGGACGTACAGGTTTGCAGGTTGATTATCTTCTGTAAATTGTCCCTAGTGTGTAGGATAGAACTAGAGTACGGGGATTGTTGGTTGGTTGGTGGGGAAGGTGGGCCGAAGGGCCTGTTTCCACGCTGTTAGTCTAAACTAAACTAAACTAAATCCGCAGTGTAGGAAATAAAATATCAGGGTAGGTGATAGAATGCCAATCAAACTGAACTGGGTGGCAACGAACTGCCTATTTGTTGCTGTTGAGTTTCTTGAGAGGTATTCATAATGGATTCTTCCAGGGAGAAGAGAATTCCGTCATATTCTTGAACTGTGTCTTTTCGGTAGGGGGAGGATTTAGCGTGCCAGGGGTGAGTAATTCACCTGATCACATACTCAAGTACCATATAGTAGTAAAGGCTGGTCCAGCTACATTTAAAACATGCGACATAGAACAGTACAGCACAAGAACAGGATCTTTGGCCCACAATGTCTGTACTGAACATGATGCCAAGACCATCTACTATCTGAAGGAGATGGTCTCTTATCTGTCATCTACTGTCTGAAGGAGGGTCTCAACCCGAAACGTCACCCATTCCATCTCTCCAGAGATGCTGCCTGTACCACTGAGTTACTCCAGCATTTTGTGTCCACCTTCCATCTATTATCTACCTGTGCATAATCCATATCCCTCCATTACCTGAATAGACGTATGACTATCCAAAAGCCGTCAAAAGAAAGGTCCCAACTCGAAACGTCACCTATCCCTTTGCTCCAGAGATACTGCCTGGCCCGTTGAGTTACTCTGGCACTTTGTGTCTATCTGCCTATCCAACAGCCTCTTCAAGGCTACTACAGTATCTGCTTCAACCACCACTCCTGGCCATACGTTTCCAGGCAACCACCACCCTCTGTATAAAAATGTTGCCCCCCACATCTCCTTTAAACTTTGCCCCTCTACCTTAAAGCTTTGCTTTCTAGTATTTGATTTTTCCCTCTTGGTGAAAAATGTTCTGACTCTCATAACTAGGTCTGGTTGAACACCACCACTCATTCCACCGAGACCTACCTGATCTCCCGGTTGCTGAATACTTTAACTCCCCCTCCCATTCCCACACTGACCTTTCTGTCCTGGGCCTCCTCCATTGTCAGAGTGAAGCCCAACACAAATCAGAGGAACAGCACCTCATAATTCGCTTGGGCAGCTTACACCCCAGCAGTATGAACATTGACTTCTCTAACTTCAAGTAACCCTTGCTTTCCCTCGCTCTCCATCGCTTCCCCATCCTGGTTCTCCGACCAGTTTGACTGTCCTCCTTTGTTGAGGTTTACTTTGACCTGACCACAATGCACACCTGTGCAGATATCCTTCCCCACATTGGCCGTCTGGGACACTCATGCACATCACGGACTCAAGCCTCTTCCTAACTGGGAGGAACCAAGTCAGAAAGAAGCAAGCAAGTCCCACGATCGGTGACCCCCCTTCTCCCCCCCCCCGCTTCCACCTTTCATTTGTGCTATTCCTGAGAATCAGCATTATTTATAAAAATGTATCGATGATTTACAATAACTCTAGACAAGGGAGGAATTCAAAGCGAATTTCCCACGATGAATGGTCCTTATATGAAGTGTTATTAATGCAACTCATTTCAGAGCTAAATGGGCGAATTCTGGGTTGTGATTGTGTCCTGATGGAATGGAAATAGAACTCCATTATTGCAATGGGAAACAGCTGCTGTCTGATGAACAGCATATGTTTCCATTAAGGCAGCTTCATCATCACATCTCACTCCACTAATGAACCAATGGCCCCTCCTGCTTCACGGACGTTCACTGCAAGTTGTTTTTCTCCCCCCGTGCCGTTAATTCCACCTGCCGCTCACGCGCACAGTGCTCACGCGCACGGCGCTCACGGGCACGGCGCTCACGGGCACGGCGCTCACGGGCACGGCGCTCACGGGCACGGCGCTCACGGGCACGGCGCTCATGGGCACGGCGCTCACGGGCACGCCCTCTGACCAGCAAGGCTCGCGCCAGCCGCGACCCCTGGTGAGGCAACCGGCCACGATTCAGTTTAGTCTAGTTTAGGGATACAGCACGGAAACAGGGCCATCACCTCACAGAGTCCGCACCGACCATCGATTCCCTCCACACACGAGTGACAATTTTACACTCAAGCCAATTAACCTACAAACCTGCACATCTTTGGAGTGAGGGAGGAAACCGAAGATCTCGGAGAAAACCCACGTGGTCACGGGGAGAACGTATAAACTCCGTACAGACAGCGCCCATAGTCGGGATCGAACCTGGGTCTCTGGAGCTGCAAACGCTGTAAGGCAGCAACTCTACCGCTGCACCACCTCAGTGCTGACCTGAAATGATAATCAATGTTTTATTATTTTCAATTCTAGTACGAGAAAGGGATCACTTACCAATTTTCATGGAATGAATAGATCTCTAAATCCCCAAAGCTAGATATCTCATGAAAGTACACATTTTCTAGGAAAGTTTTTTATCTTCAGACAGTTAGCTCATATTTGATAGTCACAGAAGCAGTTGTTTCTCTTTAGACGTTAGACTTTAAAGATACAGCGTGGCGGGCCAATGGTACAGAAGTGTGAGAACGCACACCTCCAGATTCAGCGACAGTTTCTTCCCAGCTGTATCAGGCAACTGAACCATCCTACTACAACCACAGAGCAGTGCTGAACTACTATCTACCTCATTGGTGACTCTCGGGCTATCTCTGATCGGAACTTACTGGCTTTACCTTGCACTAAACGTTATCCCCTTATCATTTATCTATACACTGTAAATGGCTCGATTGTAATCGTGCATTGTTGTTCCACTGACTGGTTAGCACGCAAAAGAAGCTTTTTAACTGTACCTCGGTACACGTGACAATAAACTAGACTGAACTGAAACAGGCCTGATGGCCCACTGAGTCCACACCAAGCAGTGATCACCCCCTACACTAGCACCATCCTACACACTGTAAGCCTATCCTTAAGAGTGGCACAGCTGGTAGAGCTGTTGCCTCACAGCGGTGGAAACCCAGTTTCATTCCAGGCCTTTTTTTGCTGTCTGTGCAGAGTTTGCACGTTCCCCTTGTGACTGCGTGGGTTCCATCCGGGTGCTCTGGATTCCTCCGATATCTCAAGCACGTGCAGGTTTATAGGTTAATTGGCCCTCTGTAAAAATAGCGCCTAAAGTGTAGGTCGTGGATGAGAAAATGGGACGTTAGAACGATGCAAATGTGTGGTCAAAGGTCAGCATGAACTCAATGGGCCAAAGGACCTGCTTCCTGCTGTATCTCTGAACTAAACTAAACTACACTAAACTCAACATATAGAGTGATTACATGCAGGCAGAATGGCCATTCAAAATATTTTAGTATTGTTATTTCTAAATAGGTCATAGTTGCTAACTATTATTAACAAAAGGACACAAGTGCTGGAGTAACTCAGCGGGTCGGGCAGCATCTCTGCAGAACATGGATAGGTGATGTTTCGGGTTGAGACCCTTCTTCAGATGTCTTGACTCGAAACATCACCTATTCATGTTCTCCAGGGATGCTGCCTGACCCGTTGAGTTACTCCAGCACTTTGTGTCCTTTTGTGTATTAGTCTATTGTGTATTGTGTATTAGTCAACATCCACAGTGCTTTGTTTAGTTTAATTTAGAGATACAGCACGGAAACTGGCCATTCGGCCCACCGAGTCCGTGCCGCCCAGCGATCACCCTGTACTATCATACACACTAGGGACAGTTTACAGTTTGTAGCCAATTAACCTACAAGCCCACATGCTCGCAGGGAGAACGTTCAAACTCTGCACAAACAGCACCCATAGTCAGGTACGAGCCCGGGTCTCTGGCACTGTGAGGCAGCAACTCTACCGCTGCGCCACCGTGCCACCCTGGAGTTTCACTCCAGACAACCTGTTTCACATCTTACCCTTCCATATCTCTGTGTCTCCGTCTCCCCTGACTCTCAGTCTAAAGAAGGGTCTCGACATGAAACGTCAACCAGTCCTTCTATCCAGTGATGCTGCCTGTCCCGCTGAGTTACTCGAGCATTTTGTGTCTATCTTCAGCAGAATTCCATCTTTCCACCACATGATCTTGATCAGAGCATTGACCTTCCAAACTCAGATCTCCAGCAGAAGCTTCGTGCAGGTTCCGGAGAGCGTTATTTCGCTGAGCGCGGCCTGTGTCAAATACCCCAACCATTTGCTTTGTGAGCTCACTGATGGTTTAAAGGATAACTTACCCCACTGACAAACCAGGTGCCCATGGAGACAGATAGTCTGAACTGATCAATCCGTCCAAACATAGATGGAGTTTGAGAAAACCTAGAAGCTTAAAATGCCTCCAGAAAGTCAAGAGAATAGAATTGGGTGCAGCGGTAGAGTTGTTGCCTTACAGCGCTCTGAAGGGTCGGAGACCCGGGTTCGATTCCGATTACGGGTGCTGTCTGCATGGAGTTTGTACATTCTCCCCGTGACCGCGTGGGTTTTCTCCCGCACTCCAAAGACGTATAGTACATGGTGTGTCTGTGGGATTGTCACCCAGAAGAACAGCTTCTGTCAAGTGTCATTGGTTGACGTTTCTCAAAGCCAAATTTCTTGTGCAGTGAAGAACGTTATGTCAAATGTTTACATGGACATTTTAACAAAGCACTTTCCTTTTAAACATGTTAAACACTTTGTTAAAACAAAGCACAAGCACTCTTATACTTCGGTGAGACCAAACATAGACTGGGAGATTGTTTCGCTGAACACCTTCGCCTGGCCCGACCTGATCTCCCGGTTGCCAAACACTTTAATTCTCCTTCCCATTCGCACACTGGCCACACTGGCCTTTCTGTCCTCGGTCGCCTCCATTGTCAGAGTGAGGCTAAATGCAAATTGGAGGAACAGCACCTCATATTTCGCTTGGGCAGCTTACAGCCCAGTGGTATGATTATTGATTTCTCTCACTTCAGGTAACTTCAGTATCCCCTCTCTCTCCATCCCTCCCCACCCAAGTCGCAACAGTTTCTCGTTTTCACCCAACAAACAGCTAACAATGGCCTGCTTCCTTTATCATCGTTACTTATTTCCATATCTTTCATTCATTGTTCTTTATCTCTCCTCATCACCATCTATATCTCTCGTTTCCCTTTCCCCTGACCAGTCTGAAGAAGGGTCTTGACCCGAAACCTCACCCATTCCTTCTCTCCAGAGATGCTGCCTGTCCTGCTGAGTTTCTCCAGCTTTTTGTGTCTATCTTCGGTCTAAAGCAGCATCTGCAGTTCCTTCCTACACAAGGAGGAAATTGTCAAATTGGGAGAGCAGCACATGTTATGTGCACAGTATCTCTCCTGTGGATAGATAATAGACATCATGAACATCAGTGGTCTACAAAGTCATGAAGTCAATTAGTCAAGGATGCAAAACATGAAGTAAATCTGCAAAAACTAATATAAATCATGCAGTTATTTAAGATTTTGGTGAGGCCACATTTAGAGTATCATGTTCAGTTCTAAACATCTTGTTATAGGAAAGATGTTGTCAAGCTGGAATGGGTGAAGAGATTTACCAGGATGTTGCCGGGACTCGAGGACCTGAGCTATACGGAGAGGTTGAGCACACTGGGACTGTAATTCTTGGAGTTCAGGAGGATGAGGGGTGATCTTATAGACGTGTACAAGATCATGAGATCAATAGATTGGGATGACACACAGAGTCTCTTGCCCAGAGTAGGGGAATCGAGAACCGGAGGACACAGGTTTAAGGCGAGGGGGGAAAGATTTAATAGGAACCTGAAGGGTAACTTTTTCACACAAAGGGAGATGGGTGTATGGAACAAGCTGCCAGAGGAGGAAGTTGAAGCAGGGATTATTGCAATGTTTTAGAAGCATTTAGGTACATGGATAGTATAGATTTAGAGGGATACTAGACTAAGTGGATCTGTTGGGCACAAACCTCTCCTGCATTGGTGCAGCACCCTCTCCTCCCCCCCTTCCCCCTCAAACACCCCCTCTCCCCCCTCCCTCCTTCTCCTCCCCTTCCCTCCCACCCCTCCCACCTCCCCCTCCCTCCTCCTCTCCCCCCTCTCCACCCCTTACCCTCCCCCCATTCCCCTCCCCCCAATCAGTCCCCCTCCCTCCCTAGGAGATAGATTTAAACTTTAAAATGTGAATAACTTTAAAGATATAACACCGATTTCAATGAAACTTCTTCCATTCGCACCAAAGGGATGTCGGTGAGTAAGGTGGGCCTAAAATTGTCGCGCTATCGTGCACCATTTTGGCTGTAGTTCAGGAACAAACAAACAAACAAACAAGAGTTTTAGTGTATAGATGGGCCAAACGCAGGCAGGTGGAACTCGTATAGCTGGGACATGTTGGCCGGTGTGGGCAAGTTGGGCTGAAAGGTCACTATATGACTTTGAAGGGCCTGTTTCTACTCCCTAGCGTTTGAGGCTCATTGAGGAGGCGCTGTGAACTGTTTGCGTGCCACTGTATGTTTCATTTTTTTCCTTAGTACCTAATCAGATGTACAGCACTTTGGTCAACGTGGGTTGTTTTTAAATGTGCTATTGTAACGACCATAGAGAATGGTCCAGGTCGTCGAACCCTCGGATTGGCCAGCGAGGTCACGTGGGAACGCGACCGTGGGGATTGGTCCAGGGAGCGACATCGCGGATTGGCCAGCGATGTCAGGTGCGCGTTTGGCGCCCGTTTTAGTCAGTTCGGCGAAGTCTTCAAGGAAGACAGTAAGTTTGTATTGGTTGTCCTGTACCTTGTTGTTTAACTCTGTATTCGTGTATTGCGGCTGCAATAAACTTCGTCTACAACCAACAAGTTTCGGACTCGCCATATTGGTGACCCCGACGTGATCTGGACGATCACCGACTGAGCAGGAACCCGACGCCTCGTTGACGATGGATGAGCAGGGCACACCGGAGTCAAGCGCGGCAGGCGTTCATCTTCCGTTATTTTGGACGTACGCACCGCAGGCTTGGTTTATCCACGCCGAGGCTCAATTCCATATAAAGAAGGTGTCGGACGAGGCTACGAAGTACTTCTACCTCGTCAGCACGCTATCGCCGGACACAACCAAGCGCGTGATGCGGTTCATCGTAAATTCACCTGCGGAAGACAAATACGAGGCCATGAAGAAGGTATTACTACGAACCTTCGGGTTGAATAAGCATGGTGGTGCGGCAAAACTTCTGCACCTACCGGATCTTGGAGACCAACTGCCTTCCGTCCTCATGGCCGAAATGATGATGCTAGCCGGTGAGCATACGGATTGCCCGATGTTTGAACAGGCATTCCGCGAGAAACTTCCCGAGGATGTCCGACTGCTGCTTACGGATTGTTCTTTTAAGGACCCCGAAGCATATGCAGCGAAAGCGGATGCGCTCATAGCGGCAAAAAACAAGGCAAGTGGTTCAATCAACAAAGTCTCGACATCGGTGGCCACGCCACAGCGACGGCAAGATGGCGCCACGTCTCCCGCCAATTCTCCGAAAGCCCGCCAAAAAGATCCGCACAAGCGCGGCTGGTGCTATTATCACCTACGATGGGGTAACGAATCCCGCAACTGTCGTTTGCCTTGTACCTTCGTGGGAAATGCCTCGGCCGATCGTACATAGGGGCAGTTACGATTGGCCAGAACCGGCGCCTCTATGTCCATGATCGATTCACGGACACAGAATTTTTGGTAGACACGGGAGCCATCGTCAGCATAGTGCCGCCGACCGACCTCGAAATCAGATCGGGTAAGACAGGTCCCACCCTCATCGCGGTTAATGGCAGCCCAATTCGCACTTTCGGTACACGGAAGATGTCCCTTGTGTTAGGCCTCCGCACGTACGAATGGCCATTCATCATAGCCGACGTCAAACAAGCGATCCTGGGCGCAGATTTTCTCTGGGCTTTTTCACTGGTTCCTGATGTCCGCGGTAACGACCTCCGACCCTCTGCCGAAGATGAGCACGTCGCTCCGGCAATCGCCTCCTCGCCCAGCCCTACTGTCCAGGCCGTCGTCGCGGCCCCCGACTCGTATGCTGCGATTCTGGCAGAGTTCCCAGAGCTGCTCGTCCAACGTTTTGATGCACCTTCGGCTAAGCACGGTGTGGTCCATCACATCCGCACCGAAGGCCCTCCCGTTTTCGCTCGGGCCAGGAGACTACCGCCAGACAAACTGGTGGTGGCAAGGGCGGAGTTCAGTTCAGAAACGGGCCAGGAGGAAATGGGAATTGTCCGTCAGTCTGACAGCCCGTGGGCCTCGCCGTTACACATGGTCTCCAAGGCATCTGGGGGGTGGAGGCCATGTGGCGATTATCGGCGTCTCAATGCTGTCACCACGGCTGATCGCTACCCCATACCGCACCTACAGGACTTTTCATCTGGGCTGGAAGGAGCGGTGGTGTTTTCCAAAATCGATTTGGTGCGAGGATACCATCAGATTCCGGTGCGACCGGAGGACATACAAAAAACTGCAACTATTACTCCGTTCGGGTTGTTTGAATGGTTGCGTATGCCTTTCGGTTTAAAGAACGCGGCACAGGCTTTCCAGCGACTGATGGACCGCGTGGGCCGGGGTTTACCCTTTTTGTTTATTTATTTAGACGACATCCTGGTAGCCAGCCCCTCAGTGCAGGAATACCAGGCCCATTTGCGGACCGTGTTCCAGCGGCTCCAAGACCACGGGCTCATTATCCAACCCTCCAAATGTCAATTCGGCCTGCCTGCGCTCGATTTTCTAGGGCACAGAATTACTCCTGCCGGCGCCGCCCCTTTGCCCGAGAAGGTGGAAGCTATCCGGGCTTTTCCCAGGCCCACCACAGTAAAAGGGCTGCAGGAGTTCGTAGGCATGGTTAATTTCTACCATAGATTTGTCCCGGCAGCGGCGCGAGTCCTGCGCCCGCTTTTCCAATGCCTTGCAGGGAATCCGGTAGAGTTGTTGTGGTCCCCGGCCGCAGAGTCGGCTTTTCCGGCAGCTAAGGCAGCCTTGGCAGATGCCACCATGTTGGTCCATCCGAGCCCCTCCGCCCCCACGGCCCTGACGGTTGACGCCTCTGACGTGGCGGTGGGTGGAGTCCTGGAGCAGCAGGTCAGTGGCCGTTGGCAGCCTTTAGCGTTTTTCAGCCGGCAACTAAATTCGGCCGAGCTGAAATATAGCGCATTTGACCGAGAGCTTCTGGCTCTCTATTTAGCTGTCCGTCATTTCAGGTATTTCCTCGAGGGCCGCCCATTTGTGGCATTTACGGACCACAAGCCATTAACATTTGCTTTTTTGAAATTGTCTGACCCATGGTCGGCCCGCCAGCAGCGGCACCTGACTGCTATCTCCGAATTTACCACAGATGTCCGTCATATCGCGGGTAAGCTTAATGCCGTTGCTGACGCCCTGTCTAGACCTGCTTTTCCCCCTATTTCGGCGGTGGACTGCGAAGTGGATCCCCAGGAGCTCGCGGAGGCACAGCTCCTAGCGGATACCGTTTCGGCTTACCAGTCCACCACTTCGGGATTGAAGTTGGCCCAGGTAGCTTGTGGGTCGGAGGGCACGAAAGTCTGGTGCGACGTTTCTCTTCCTCGTTCCAGGCCGGTAGTACCGCCCTCCCTTCAGCGCCGGGTTTTCGATGCCATTCATGGGCTGGCGCACCCGTCCATCCGCTCCACCTCTGCCTTGGTAGCTGCGAGGTTTGTCCGGCATGGCCTGCGGAAACAGGTAGCGGGGTGGGCACGTTCCTGCGTGCCCTGTCAGACCGCTAAAGTCCAGCGCCACGTCCAGCCCCCCGTACAGGATTTCGAGGTCCCGGCTTGTCGTTTTTTCCACATCCACGTGGATTTGGTCGGGCCTTTGCCTTCCTCCCGGGGCTACACCCACCTCCTCACGGTGGTGGATCGGTTCACCCGGTGGCCAGAGGCTTTCCCATTGTTTGATATCTCGTCAGCGTCTTGTGCTAGGACTTTGGCCCTTCATTGGGTAGCTCGTTTCGGGGTCCCGGCAGTTATTACAACTGACAGAGGGCCACAGTTCACTTCGTCCCTCTGGGCCACGCTGGCGGAACTGTACGGGTCCAAGTTACAACCCACAACTGCATATCACCCCCAGGCAAATGGACTCGTAGAAAGGTTCCACCGCCAACTTAAGGCGTCCCTCAGTGCAAGGCTTGAAGGCCCGGACTGGGTAGACCAACTCCCTTGGGTTCTTTTGGGCATCCGGACTGTTCCTAAGCCAGATCTCGGTGCGTCGTCCGCAGAGCTAGTATATGGCTCGACACTTCGAGTACCCGGAGATCTGTTTCCGGACCCTTCAGCCCTGCTCCCTACAGTCCCATCAGCGTTAGCATCTCTCCGGGAACGGGTGGGCTCCCTGGCTCCAGTGCCGACTTCACGTCATGGGTGTCCCATGGTACATGAACCGTCTTCCCTGAAGGACTGTGAGTTTGTTTTTCTGCGTAAAGATGCCCATCGCGCCCCGTTGCAGAAGGTCTATCAAGGGCCGTTCCGGGTTTTACGTAAGGGAACGGCTACTTTCACCTTAGACATGGGCGGCAAGAGTGAACTCGTCTCGGTGTCCCGGCTCAAACCTGCCCATTTGGACCCGGATCAACCAGTCCTGGTCGGTCAAACCCCTAGGAGAGGCCAACCTCCGTTAGTTCCGCCTAGTCCAGAAACCTCCGTTCCGACAGTTCCTCCAGGACCCCCCGTTTCGGCAGTTCCTCCAGAACCCCCCGTGCCGGTAGTTCCTCCAGAACCTCTCGTTCCGGCTGTTCCTCCAAGTCCGGAACCTCCGGCTCCTGTGGTTCAGGCTGTCCCTCTCCGTACTCGTTATGGTCGCGAAATCCGGCTCCCAGCTAGGTTCCGCACCTCGGGTTCTGGGGGGGGTCATGTAGCGACCATAGAGAATGGTCCAGGTCGTCGAACCCTCGGATTGGCCAGCGAGGTCACGTGGGAACGCGACCGTGGGGATTGGTCCAGGGAGCGACATCGCGGATTGGCCAGCGATGTCAGGTGCGCGTTTGGCGCCCGTTTTAGTCAGTTCGGCGAAGTCTTCAAGGAAGACAGTAAGTTTGTATTGGTTGTCCTGTACCTTGTTGTTTAACTCTGTATTCGTGTATTGCGGCTGCAATAAACTTCGTCTACAACCAACAAGTTTCGGACTCGCCATACTATACAAATAAAATTGACTTGACTTGACTTGACTTGACTTGTTTCCACACGGTATCACTCTGTGACTATGAAGGTCCTGTTTCCACACGGTATCACTCTGTGACTATGAAGGTCCTGTTTCCACACTGTATCACTCTGTGACTATGAAGGGCCTGTTTCCACACTGTATCACTCTATGATTCTACACAACAATAATAAATTTGAGGACACAATCAAAACATTATTTCCTGAGGTGATGTTTCTATTTAATTTTTATTTGTTTTCCAATTGTGTTTTTGTTCTTACACAATCTTTCACTTTCATTGACTTGCAGAATGGTCCTATAACTTATGTATAATTTACGTTTTGTGTGCTGGCTGAATCGATGTCTCTGTGATGCTGTTGGAAGCCTATGCATATGACAATAAATTCATCTTGATTTGACGTGAGTGCAGGAGGAGAGAATGGGTGAGACTGCAGATTGTATGTGGTTTAATTTAGTTTAGAGATACACCGGGGAAACAGGCCATTCGGCCCACCGAGTCTGTGCTGACCAGTGATCACCCCATACACTACCACTATCCCCCTTCAAAATGGCGGCACTGCCCTAGCAGCTGCGGCTCACCTGCGGTCCATTTGTCTTTGTGTTTTTGTTGGGTTTTTTTGGTCTTAATTGTAGTTGTGATGTGGTGTGTTTGTGTTTGTGTACTATGTGTGTATGTGGGGGGGAGGGGGAAACTGTAACATTGTAAATATGTGTCCCTTCCGAACGGAGACCCGACCTTTGTTTTCTGGGCCGTGTCTCCGTTCCAGCTGCGGCCTACCATCGGCCCAACTCCTGGAGCTGTCGGCCTCCAGGGCTCTGGTTCGCAGAGCCCGCGGATCGGACTTACCACCACCGGAGCCGGCCGTCTTCGGAGGCTGCGGGAGCGGCTGCGACTCGCCTTAGGCTCGGGTCGCGTGGATGCCGACATCGGGAGCTCCGGCAGCGGCAGCGGGTTCGCCCGCCCCGGATCGCGGGGCTTGGGTCGCGGACATTTCACCGTCCGGCGCGGCCTAAGATATGCCGCGGGATATTTCTCTGCTGGGCGGGGGCTTCAATGTCGGGAGCCACGACCGCCCCGACGTGCAGCAACAGCGGCAGCAGCAGCGTGTTCGCCCGCCCCGGATCGGACTTATCATCGGCGGAGCCGGCCGTCTTCGGAGGCTGTGGGAGCGGCTGCGACGCAACGCGCCTTGGGCTTGGCCCGCTGTGGACCGTCCGGTGCGGCCTGCAACCACAACAACCTGGCTGCGGGCGAGGACAGCGGGAGAAGGGAAAGACATTGTGGCCTTCCATCACAGTGAGGAGAGGACTGGAGGAGACTCACTGTGATGGATGTTTCTTTGATGGATGTTTCTTTTTTTGTGTGTTTTTGGGGTTGGGTGGTTTGAGTGCCTGTTTGATGCTTTTATTGTTGGACTGTGTTTTTGGGGGTTTTGTGGTTGTGTAATTTGAAAGCCTGTTTAGCGCTTTTATTGTTGGACTGTGTTTTTTGGGGGTTTTGGGGTTGTGTGATTTGAATGCCTATTTAATGCTTTTATTGTTGGACTGTGTTTTTGGGGGGTTTTTTTGGGGTGTAATTTTGATGCTTATTTAATGCTTTTGTTGTTGGACTGTGGGTGATTGAATTAACATTTTGTTCAAGATGGCCGCGCCGTTGTGTTTGGCTGCCTGCCACTGTATGTTTCTTTTTTTTTCCTGGTCAGATGTGCAGCACTTTGGTCAACGTGGGTTGTTTTTAAATGTGCTATACAAATAAATTGACTTGACTTGACTTGACTATCGAACACATTAGGGAAAATTTACAATTCCAGCTAAACCGATTGACCTACAAACCTGCACGTCTTTGGAGTGTGGGAAGTAGCCAAAAATCCTGGAGAAAACCCACACAGTTGCGATGAGAACGTACAAACTCCGTACGGACAGCGCCCGCAGTCAGGATCGAACCTTGGTCTCTGGCACTGTGAGGCAGCAACTCTACCGGTGTACCACCGTGCCACCCGCAGTTGTGTTCTGTGGGAGAGGTATGCCAAAGGCATTTCCTTGTACCTTGTCTTCTTATTTTCCTCCTGCCTTCTAAGGTTCACAAAACTATTGAAATAAAATCGAGAAGAAGAATCTAACCAGCAGATTCCCCTGGCGCTCCGGTTTCCTCCCAAACTTCAAAGATGTACAGTTTTGTACATCTGGCTCTCAGATCAATTGGCTTTGATAAAAATTGGCAATTGTCCCTAGTGTGTAGGATAGTGCTGTATATCTGAACTGTATATCTGAACTAAACTTAAAACTAAGGCGTAAGAAAGGGATGGTATCTTGGAAAAATCATCACAGAGACTACAGACATATGTAACAGGTGACTTACGTAAACTCACACTTACGTAAACAAACCTGTACTTGGTCCCTGGTGCAACCAAGGCCGTTTGTGATTTTCACAACACTGTACGATCATTCAAGTTTCCATTGGAAACAAGCTGGCAATGGCGGTGCTGCTTACCCAGAAGGCCACACGGTGCAGAAAGTGCCCTGGACACAGCTGAGACAGATAACCTTCTCTCTGTGAGTTACTTCAGGCAGGGGATGGGGATGGGGATGGGGCTTCCAACTTACGTACTATCTGACTTACGGAACGTAATTCTTACGTACGTCAGGGAGAGCTTGTATACGGTGTTGTAAAATGTGTAGGAATGACCTGCAGATGCTGGTCTAAACCGGAGATCCACACAAAATGCTGGGGTAACTCTAGCGGGACAGGCAGCAACTCTGGAGAGAAGGAATGAGTGGCGTTTCGGGTCGAGACCCTTCTTCAGATATTCCTTCCCTCCAAAGATGCTGCCTGTCCCGCTGAGTTACTCCAGCATTTTGTCTCTATCTTGGTTTGAACATGGAATCAGTGAATGTACGATGTTCCCAAATACACAGGACAAGATGTTAGAAATCCAAAGTGCCAAATGTCAAATGGTGATGGGAGGCTTATGCACTCACCTATGCTCCTCCGGTGTTGAGAAAGGCTAGGCAGACACGTCATTGGGGTTATCATGTGGGCACCTACTTTCATCGACGTTTCGCTGATTGGACCCACGACGTCTCCAGTAGGCTCAGCAGTGTGTTCTGGCGTCCCAGAACCACCCCCCTCTGCATCTGCCTAGCCGGCTTATTTGGGAGACCAGATGGGATCTTTCCTCTTCAGCCAGAGCCACTGGCTACTCCGCTCTGCCACCCCTGATGTTTCCTTGATAGCCTGGCGTCGGGCTTGTCCGCTGATCCCCAGGTCCTTCATCAGTCTTACGGTAGATGTTGCCACAAATCCCCGACATCCAACTTCTACCGGGCAGATCTTTGCTCTCCAGCCCCGCTGTTCTGCCTCCGCTGCAAGGTCTGTGTAGCGCAGTTTCTTTCTTTCAAAGGCTTCCTGCACAGCATCCTCCCAAGGGACTGTGAGCTCCACAAAATACACCATGCGCTGAGAGTTGGACCAGAGGACAAGATCAGGCCTCAAGTTGGTGATGGCTATCTCTGATGGAACTGTAAGCCGTTGGTCCACATCCACCAGCATCTGCCAATCCCGGGCTGCCTCCAACTGTCCAAACCTTGTCCTTGTTGGAATTTTCCGTTGCTTTAGTGCCCTCTCCCAAACAAAGGCAATTGGCATAACTGGGTTTGTTGTTCTGGGTGGCAGGGCATTGTTGGTTGTTGTCCTGCATAGATACCCAGAAAGCATTCAGTCTGAAGAAGGGTCTTGACCCAAAACCTCACCCATTCCTTCTCTCCTGAGATGCCGCCTGTCCCGCTGAGTTACTCCAGCATTTTGTGCCTACCCGGAAAGCATTTGATAAGTGCCACATTAAAGGTTATTGTACAAAATAAAAACTCTTGGTGTAGGAGGCAGCACAGATAGATGTATGTCTGTCCAACAGGAATCAAACTGCAGGCATAAAAGGCCCTGGTTCTGGTTGGCGAGCTGTAATGAGTGGCGTACCATGGGGATCGGTGCTGAGCCCTTAACTTTTTACAGCCACATAAATAACTTGGATGAAGGCACAAATGGCATGGTGGCTGAATTTGCTGATGATGGAAAAATGAAAGGGACATAAGGTGTGAAGTGGTTATAAAGAGGCTGGAAAGGAATCTAAATGGGTTGAGTGAAAAAGTGGCGCTTTGTCAAAATGGAGAAACATGTAATATTATCAGTTTTGGCAGGTAAAATAAAAAAAGAAGCACATCTCGAGAGGTGGAGATTGTGGAGTCCTGAAATGTCCAGTGCATGATTTGCAATAGGCTATCCTGCAGGTTCAGCATGTAATTAGGATAGTTTTAAGAACATTATACTTTATTTTGCTGGGGGAAATTAATGCAAAAGTTAAAAGGTTATAATTGAATCTGCACAGGGTGTGGACAAGATTACATGTGAAGTACTGTACATAGTACCCGTCTCTTTATTTATTGTGTTAGAAGCAGTTCAGTCTGATTTATAAGTCTGATACACAACAGAGGTTGGACATCAGAGATACGGAGCAGGAATAGGCCCTTCGGCCCACCGAGTCTGTGCCGACCAGTGATCACCCCATACACTAGCACTATCCTACACACACTAGGGACAATTTACAATTGTACCAAGCCAATTAGCCTTACAAAGTTGCATGTCTTTGGAGTGTGGGAGGAAACCGGAGCACCCGGAGGAAACCCACCCATGCAGTGACTGGGAGAGCGTACAAACTCCATGCAGAGAGTGCCCGTAGTCAGGATTGAACCCGGGTCTCTGGTGCTGTAAGGCAGCAGCTCGACCGCTGCGCCACTGTGCCCCCCAGGTTCACTGCATGATTAGGACTCATCATACCGCAGAGGATTGAACCTGAAGAAGGGTCTCGACCCGAAACGTCACCCATTCCTTCTCTCCTGAGATGCTGCCTGTCCTGCTGAGTTGCTCCAGCATTTTGTGTCTACCCAGAAAGCATTTGATAAGTGCCACATTAAAGGTTATTGTACAAAATAAAAACTCTCGGTGAATTTAGAAAACTAGATGGACATTTGAACGAAGCATAAAATCATGATGGGTCATGACAGGATGAATGTGGAGACGATGTTGTCTTTAATGGGAGGATTAAGAACTAGGAGCTGTAATTATAAATAATGGGCCACTCAGTAGGTCATAGAATACGGTGGCTCAGCGGTAGAGTTGCTCCCCTACAACGCTTGCAGCACCAGAGACCTGGTCCGATCCAGACTACGGGTGCTGTCTGTACAGAGTTTGTACGTTCTCCCCATGACCTGTGTGAGTTTCCTCCGAGATCTTCAGTTTCCTCCCACACTCCAAATACGTACAGGTTTGTAGGTTAATTGGCTTGGTGAATGTGTAAAATTGTCCCTAATGTGTGTATGTTAATGTGCGAGGATCGCTGGTCGCCGCGGACTCGGTGGGCCGAAGGGTTTGTTTCTGTGCTGTATCTCTAAACTAAACTAAACTAAACCTAAAATGTGGAACACAGAGAAGCACAGCGGAGGAACAGGCCACAATGTCCGTGACAGACGTGATGCCAAGTTCAACTAATCTCCCCAGCCTGCACATGACCCATATGCCTCTATTCTCTATGCATCCATGTACCTATCTGAAAGTGGTACGGTGGCGCTGCAGTAGAGTTGCTGCCTAACAGCGCCAGAGACCTGGGTTCGATCCTGACTACGGGTGCTCTGTGTACGGAGTTTGCCACGTTCTTCCAGTGACCACGTGGGTTTTCTCCGGGTGCTCCGGTTTCCGCACACATTCAAAAACGTATAGTTTTGGTCTCAACCGAAACATCACCTATTCCTTTTGTCCAGAGATGCTGTCGGACCTGCTGAGTTACTCCAGCTTTGTGTGTCTATTTAGGTTTGTATGGTAATTGACTTCAGAACAATTGTAATTTGTCCCTAGTGTGTAGGACAGTACTAGCGTATGGGTGATCGCTGGGTAGCGTGGACTTGGCAGGCTGACGGACTTGTTTCTGCGCTGTATCTCTGAAGTGTAAAGCCTAAACTCCACGACCATGGATGCCTCCATCTCCAGCATTGGCAGCACATTCGAGGCACTCACCACCCTCTGTGTAAAAGAATTGCCCCACAGATCTCCTTTACACTCTGCCCCTCTCACCTTAATGCTATTTAAAAGTCCGCTAGCCTTTGACATTTCCACCCTCGAGAAATGATTCTGATTTCCCACCCTATCCAAGCCTCTCATAATTTTATATACTTCTATCAGGTCTTCCCCTCAGTCTCCAATGCTCCAGAGAAAACTATCCAAGTTTTTCCAGCCTTTCCTTTTAGCTTAGATACCATCTGTGGAAAGAGAAACGAGTCGGTTCCACTTTGGAGACATTATAATCAAGGACCACTCTCACCCCAGCCACTCCCTCTTCTCCCCTCTCCCATCAGGCAAGAGGTACAGAAGTGTGAAAACGCATACCTCCAGATTCAAGGACAGTTTCTTCCAAGCTGTTATCAGGCAACTGAATGGTCATCTCGCTAGATAGAGTATGGTCCTGGTCTCCCATCTACCTCATAAGAGACCTTTGAACTATCCGTAGAGTCACAGAGTCACACAGCATGGCCCTTTGGCCCAACTTGCCCACACCAACCAACATGTCACATCTACACTAGTCCCACCTGCATGCGTTTGGCCCATATCTCTCCAAAACTGTCCTATCCATGTACCTGTCAAAATGTTTCTTAAACAGTTCCTGCCTCAACTACCTCCTCCTGCAGCTTGTTCCATACACCCACCACCCTTTATGTAAAATTCCTATTAAATCTTTCTCCCCTCACCTTGAACCTATGCCATCTGGTTCACAATTCCCCTACTCTGGGCAAGAAACTCTGTGCTTCTACCCAATCCATTCCTCTCATGATATTGTACATCTCTATAAGATCACCTCTCATCCTCCTGGGCTCCAAGGAATAGAGTCCTAGCCTGCTCAACTTCTCCCTACAGCTCTGGCCTTCGAGTCCTAACAAAATCCTTGTTTAATTAGACTTTATTTTGCACTGAATGTTATACCCTTTATCCTTTATCTGTACACTGTGGACAGATTATTTGTGATCACTTACGCTTTTATCTTTAATTGGATAGCAGGCAAAGGAAAGCTTTTCACTGTGCCTCGATACACATGACAATAATAAACAAAACTAAACTGAACTAAGATAAAGTAAATTACACCATGCTGCACCATACTAAACTAAACTAAACTGCACAGTGCGTCATGGTGGCGCAGCGGTAGAGTTGCTGCCTTACAGCGCTCACAGCGCCAGAGACCCGGGTTCGATCTTTCCTAAAGGTGCTGCCTGTACAGAGTTTGTACGTTCTCCCCGTGACCATGTGGGTTTTCTCCGAGACCTTCTGTTTCCTCCCACACTTCAAAGATGTCCTGGTTCGTAAGTTACTTGACATGGTGTGAATGGAAATTGTCCCGAGTGTTTGTAGAATAGTGTTAATTTACGGGGATCGCTGGTCGGTGTGGACTCGATGGGCCGAAGGGCCTGTTTCCGCACTATATCTCTAAACTAAACTAAACTAAACTAAAATGTTGGAAGCTGCAACTTGTCCAGGAAGAAGATAAAGTTCTTCAAATGTACGTTGAAATTCACTGTAACAGTGCAGGAGGCCACAGACAGAAATAGATGAATGAGAGCCGTAGTGGTGGGTGACTCCATCGTCCGAGGGACGGACAGAAGATTCTGTGGCAGCAGGAGGGACTTGAGGATGGTCTGTTGCCTCCCTGGTGCCAGGGTTCAACACATCACGGACCAGCTTCAGAAAATCCTAGTGAGGGAAGGCGATCAACCTGAAGTCGTTGTGCACGTGGGCACGAATGACGTCGGGCGGAAGAGGAAGGAGGTGCTACAGCGGGAGTTTAGAGAGTTAGGAAAAAGACTGAGAAGTAGGACGTCGAAGGTGGTTATCTCTGGACTGCTACCGGTACCTCGTGCTGGTGAGGCCAGGAACAGAGAGATAGAGGGTATGAATTTATGGCTGAGGGGCTGGTGCAGAGAGCAAGGATTTAGATTTCTGGACCACTGGGATCTCTTCTGGGCTAGGGGTGACTTGTACAAAAGGGACGGGTTACATCTTAACAGCAGGGGGACAAACATTCTGGCAGGCAGGTTTGCTAGTGCGACACCTGTGGCTTTAAACTAAGTAGTGGGGGGGGAGGGGTTAACAAATTGTGAATATGAAGATGAGGTTAAAGGGAATACAGGAGATATTGCAGAAGACTCTCGGAAGAATGGGAACAGAAGTTCTAGAGGGGAAAAGAGATTAAGGGCAGGGCCATTTGTGACCGATGTGAGAGGGGAGGTAAATACAGAAGTTAAAGTGTTGTACTTAAATGCGCGTAGTATAAAAAATAAAGTGGATGAGCTTGAGGCTCAGTTAGTCATGGGCAAGTATGATGTTGTAGGGATCACTGAGACATGGCTACAAGAGGACCAGGGCTGGGAACTGAATATTCTGGGGTACACAACGTATAGAAAAGACAGACAGGTGGGCAGAGGGGGTGGGGTTGCTCTGCTGGTAAGGAATGATATTCATTCCCTTGCAAGGGGTGACATAGAATCAGGAGATGTTGAATCAGTATGGATAGAAATGAGGAATTGTAAGGGTAAAAAGACTCTAATGGGAGTTATCTATAGGCCCCCAAACAGTAGCCTCGACATAGGGTGCAAGTTGAATCAGGAGATAAAATTGGCGTGTCACAAATGTAATGCTACGGTGGTTATGGGAGATTTCAACATGCAGGTAGACTGGGAAAATCAGGTTGGAAATGGACCCCAGGAAAGAGAGTTTGTAGAGTGCCTTCGAGATGGATTCTTAGAACAGCTTGTACTGGAGCCTACCAGGGAGAAGGCAATTCTGGATTTAGTGTTGCGTAATGATCCTGATCTGATAAGAGGACTAGAGGTAAAAGAGCCATTAGGAGGCAATGATCACAACATGATAAGTTTTACTCTGCAAATGGAAAGGCAGAAGGGAAAATTGGAAGTGTCAGTATTACAGTATAGCAAAGGGGATTACAGAGGCATGAGGCAGGAGCTGGCCAAAATTGACTGGACGGAGGCCCTAGCAGGGAAGAAGGTAGAACAGCAATGGCAGGTATTCCTGGGAATAATGCAGAGGTTGCAGGATCAATTTATCCCAAAGAGGCGGAAAGACTCTAAGGGGAGTAAGAGACACCTGTGGCTGACAAGGGAAGTCAAGGACAGCATAAAAATTAAGGAGAGGAAGTATAACATAGCAAAGAAGAGTGGGAAGACAGAGGATTGGGACTCTTTTAAAGAGCAACAAAAGTTAACTAAAAAGGCAATACGGGGAGAAAAGATGAGGTACGAGGGTAAACTAGCCAATAATATAAAGGAGGATAGCAAAAGTTTTTTTAGGTACGTGAAGAGGAAAAAAATAGTCAAGGCAAATGTGGGTCCCTTGAAGGCAGAAGCAGGGGAATTTATTATGGGGAACAAAGAAATGGCAGACGAGTTAAACCGTTACTTTGGATCTGTCTTCACTGAGGAAGATACACACAATCTCCCAAATGTTCTAGGGGCCGGAGAACCTAGGGTGATGGAGGAACTGAAGGAAATCCACATTAGGCAGGAAATGGTTTTGGGTAGACTGATGGGCCTGAAGGCTGATAAATCCCCAGGGCCTGATGGTCTGCATCCCAGGGTGCCTAAGGAGGTGGCTCTAGAAATAGTGGAAGCATTGGAGATCATTTTTCAATGTTCTATAGATTCAGGATCAGTTCCTGTGGATTGGAGGATAGCAAATGTTATCCCACTTTTTAAGAAAGGAGGGAGAGAGAAAACGGGTAATTATAGACCAGTTAGTCTGACATCAGTGGTGGGGAATATGCTGGAGTCAATTATAAAAGACAAAATTGCTGAGCATTTGGATAGCGGTAACAGGATCATTCCGAGTCAGCATGGATTTACGAAGGGGAAATCATGCTTGACAAATCTACTGGAATTTTTTGAGGATGTAACTAGGAAAATTGACAGGGGAGAGTCAGTGGATGTGGTGTACCTCGACTTTCAGAAAGCCTTCGACAAGGTCCCACATAGGAGATTAGTTGGCAAAATTAGAGCACATGGTATTGGGGGTAGGGTACTGACATGGATAGAAAATTGGTTGACAGACAGAAAGCAAAGAGTGGGGATAAATGGGTCCCTTTCGGAATGGCAGGCAGTGACCAGTGGGGTACCGCAAGGTTCGGTGCTGGGACCCCAGCTATTTACGATATACATTAATGACTTAGATGAAGGGATTAAAAGTACCAGTAGCAAATTTGCAGATGATACTAAGCTGGGGGGTAGTGTGAATTGTGAGGAAGATGCAATAAGGCTGCAGGGTGACTTCGACAGGTTGTGTGAGTGGGCGGATACATGGCAGATGCAGTTTAATGTAGATAAGTGTGAGGTTATTCACTTTGGAAGTAAGAATAGAAAGGCAGATTATTATCTGAATGGTGTCAAGTTAGGAAGAGGGGATGTTCAACGAGATCTGTGTGTCCTAGTGCATCAGTCACTGAAAGGAAGCATGCAGGTACAGCAGGCAGTGAAGAAAGCCAATGGAATGTTGGCCTTCATAACAAGAGGAGTTGAGTATAGGAGCAAAGAGGTCCTTCTACAGTTGTACCGGGCCCTGGTGAGACCACACCTGGAGTACTGTGTGCAGTTTTGGTCTCCAAATTTGAGGAAGGATATTCTTGCTATTGAGGGCGTGCAGCGTAGGTTCACTAGGTTAATTCCCGGAATGGCGGGACTGTCGTATGTTGAAAGGCTGGAGCGATTAGGCTTGTATACACTGGAATTTAGAAGGATGAGGGGGGATCTTATTGAAACATATAAGATAATTAGGGGATTGGACACATTAGAGGCAGGAAACATGTTCCCAATGTTGGGGGAGTCCAGAACAAGGGGCCACAGTTTAAGAATAAGGGGTAGGCCATTTAGAACGGAGATGAGGAAGAACTTTTTCAGTCAGAGAGTGGTGAAGGTGTGGAATTCTCTGCCTCAGAAGGCAGTGGAGGCCAGTTCGTTGGATGCTTTCAAGAGAGAGCTGGATAGAGCTCTTAAGGATAGCGGAGTGAGGGGGTATGGGGAGAAGGCAGGAACGGGGTACTGATTGATAGTGATCAGCCATGATCGCATTGAATGGTGGTGCTGGCTCGAAGGGCTGAATGGCCTACTCCTGCACCTATTGTCTATTGTCTATTGTCTATTGAGATGGTGAGCTAAAGTTATGTGCAAAACTAACTTGTGTTCCTATATTTTCTGAGCTGTTAAAGGATCTTTGACCTGAAGCATCACCTCTGTTTCTCCTTCCACAGGTGCTGCCTGACTTGCTGAGTACTTTCAGCATTCTCTGTTTAACTCTCAGAAGGTCATAGCCTTTCAATGGGCAGTGGGAGCATCAGATATTTAAGGCAGGAGTGGTTGACATTCAACAGGAAAGAAGTGAAAGACTGAAGAAGGGTCTCGACCCGAAACCCTTCGTCACCCATTCCTTCTCTCCTGAGATGCTGCCTGACCTGCTGACATGCTTACTCCAGCATTTTGTGAAATAAATACCTTTGATTTGTACCAGCATCTGCAGTTATTTTCTTACACTACATACATACATACATACATACATACATACAATCCTGACTAATAATAGTGCTGTCTGTACAGAGTTTGCACATTCTCCCTGTGACCGTGTGGGTTTTCTTTGGGTGCTCTGGTTTTCTCCCACACTCCAAAGACGGACAGGTTTGTAGGTTTACTAGGCTTGGGTATAATTGTAAATTGTCCCCAGTGTGTAGGATAGTGCTCATGTATGGGGTGGTCACTGGTCGGTGCTGACTCGACGGGCTGAAGGGCATATTTAGGCGCTGTATCTCTGAAGTCTAGTCTAAAATACTCAAACTCTCCTGCAATAAAGACCATTTGCCTTCTGCATTGACTGCTGCATGTTAGAGTTCAGTGACTTTTTTTACAAGGACATCCAAATCCCTCAGAGCAACAACATTTCCTAAGCTCTCATCCTTAAAAATACTCAGCATTTTTGTGTTTTGTTCTACTTAGAATACTCAGCAATTTTGTTTTTTTTTCCCCATCATTTACTCCAAATCTATGCCGCCCACAATAACAAACATTCCAATATCATTGCATGACCTCTTATGCGGCACTTTATCGAGTACTTTCTGAAAGTTGATCTACTTACCTCATTTTTATTTCATTAGTTAGAACCTCAAAATATGAAAACATAGAACATAGAACAGTATAGACACTTCAGCCCACAATGCCTGTCCTGATTATGAAACCAAGATAAACTAATCTCATATGCCTACATATGATCTGAAGAAGGGTCTTGACCTGAAACGCCACCCATTCCTTCTCTCCAGAGATGCTGCCTGTCCCGCTGAGGTACTCCAGCTTTTTGAGTCTATCTTCGGTGTAAACCAGCATCTGCAGTTCCTTGCAACACATATGGAAGGTATCACAAAATGCTGGAGTAACTCAGCAGGTCAGGCAGCATCTAGGAGAGAGGGAATGGGTGACGTTTCGGGTTGAGACCCTTCTTCAGACTGAACTCGCTACCACTTGCAACACATATGATCTATATTCCTCCATTCCTTGTGTATTCATGTGCCCGTCTAAAAGCTAAGCACCACCGTTATCATATCTGCCTCCCCCACCACTCTTGGCAGTGCATTCCAGACACTGACTACCCTCTGTGTAAAATATGTGGCCCACGCATCTCCTTCAAACTTTGCCCCTCTCACCATAAAGCTAGGCCGTCTAGTCTTTGACATTTCCACACTGGGAGAAAGGATCTGACCTTCTACCCAATGTATGTCTCTCATAATTTTATATATTTTCGCTCAATCGTCGGTGTTCCAGAGAAAACTATTCAAGGTTATCCACAGATTTGCCATGGATTTGTCAAATGTATTCCCTTATATGCACCCATGTTGACTCTGGTCAGTTTTGTTATCTCTTCATTCATAATGCATTCTTGCATTTTGTCTTACATCTGATGTCAGGCAAATAGACCAAACACTTCTCTTTCCTCTTTCCCTCCTGTAGTTTAGTTTAGTTTAGTTTAGGTCAGTTTACTTTAGTTTAGTTTAGAGATACAGTGTGGTAACAGGCCCTTCGGCCCACCGAGTATGTGCCGACCAGCCATCACCCGTACACTAGTTCTATCCAACACACTAGGGACAATTTGCAGAAGCCAATTAACCTACAAACCTGCACATCTTTGGAATATGGGAGGAAACCGGAGCCTCAGGAGAAAACCCACGCAGTCACAGTACAATCTCCTTACAGACAGCACCCATGGTCAGGATCAAACCTGGGTCCCTGCTGCTGTTAAGGCAGACACTTTATCGTTGCGCCACTGTGCCACCCATTCTTAAACAATAGACAATAAACAATAGGTGCAGGAGTAGGCCATTCGATCCTTCGAGCCAGCACCACCATTCAATATGATCATGGCTGATCATTCTCAATCAGTACCCCGTTCCTGCCTTCTCCCCATATCCCCTGACTCCGCTATCCTTAAGAGCTCTATCTAGCTCTCACTTGAATGCATTCAGAGAATTGGCCTCCACTGCCTTCTGAGGATAATATTGGTTACTTCCAAATCCATGGGAATAGTTTTAAAATCTATGGAGTTTTTGAGATGCTGACCAATGTTTCCAATAACTCCTTCATCACCTCTCCAAGGAGGCAGTACCCAACATCCTATCGTTTTGATGCCTCTTGCTCCCATTAATTTTTTCAATGCATATTTTTTGTTTATAATATTTTCTTTCAGCTCCTCATTTACTTGTAGTTGCCTGTAGTAATTCTGGGAGTTTTTATCTGTACCTTCTTCTTGAAGGTGGGCACAAAATATTTGTTTACTTTCTCTGCAATCTCCTTTGTACCCATTATGTCTAATTTAGTTTAGAGATACATCATGGAAAAACGCCCTTTGGCCCACCGAGTCCACACTGACCCTTG
Organism: Rhinoraja longicauda; assembly: GCF_053455715.1. Classification (NCBI taxonomy): domain Eukaryota; kingdom Metazoa; phylum Chordata; class Chondrichthyes; order Rajiformes; family Arhynchobatidae; genus Rhinoraja; species Rhinoraja longicauda. Next base: position 26,143,495 of record NC_135984.1, read on the forward strand.
ATCACCTCTTCATACTAGTTCCATGTTATCCCACTTTCTCATCCACTCACTACACAATAGGGACAATTTCGCAGAGGCCAATTGACGTACAAACCCATCTTTGTGAAATGGGAGGAAACTGGAGCACCTGGAGGAGACCTGGGAGAATATGCAAACTCCATACAGACAGCGGCCAGGGATAGGATTGAATCTGGGTTTCTGGCCCTGTAAGGCAGTAACTCTACCGCTATGCCACCATGCCACCCTGTGATTACACTTTCACTAGGATTGAACCTGGGTCTACGGAGCTGTGGGGCAGTGACTCTACCAGCTGCGCCACTGTGTCGCCGTCGTACCACTGTTCTGCTCTTCGAGTTATGATTTCTCCAATCTCTCTCGATAGAGATCCACATTAACTTCTGTTAATCTACATTTAAAGAATCCATAGAAGTTCTGCCTAGCCTTTCTCAACATCGGAGGAGCATAGGTGAGTGCATAAGCCTCCCATTACTACCGGGAGCAAGTTGACATTTGGCACTTTGGATTTCTAACATCTTGTCCTGTGTATTTGGAAACATTATACCCCTTTCATATGTTTATCCTTGCACCACACCTACAATTGCTTATCAATAATTTGGTCAGCTTTTGCTGAATTCTGAAATTTTCCTCTCCACAGGTTTATGCTTTATTTTCCTGACAATGTAATGACCAATTTCCTTTGATTTGATACCATCTTTAATTTTTCTTCATAATCACTGCTGGGCAATTTTTACTTCTTTTATTTGCTTGCCTTAAAGCAATATATAATCACTTTGAATCTATGCATAAAATCTTTACAAGTTGGCCATTATTGGTTATCATATGTTCCCAACCCACCAGGCCTAACCCATGCTGAATGTATTTGTAGCTGGTGGATCTAAGATATTGGTTTCAGATTGAACTAAACCACTTTGAAACTTTATTTAAAAATCTTACTACATTGTCAGCACTCTTCCCAAGTCCCAATAACACCCAGATCCTCAATATACCATTGGTCCTTCTACTAACTCCCACGTATTTTAAATACCCTCAGCAACGTAACACCATGGGCCATCTTTTGCACTATCATGGATTTATAGTGTTATAGAGTCAGAGTCTAACAGCATGGAAACAGGTCGTTCGGCCCAACTTGCCCACACCAGCCAACATGTCCCATCTACATTAGTCCCACCCCCTTGCATTTGACCCAGATTCTTCTATTCAAGATTCAAGATTCAATTTATTGTCACATGTACCAATTAAGGTACAGTGAAATTTGAGTTACCATACAGCCATACTAAGTAAAAAGCAACAAGGCACACAGCCACATAGAATAAAATTTAACATAAACATCCACCACAGCAGATTCCACATTCCTCACTGTATTCTATTTCTATTTCTAATTGTGTATTTTGTTTGTATGTTGTTTGTTTGTTTGTAAAACAATGTCTTGTTTTTGTTTTGTATAGTCTTTTTCTTTACAATATCTCATAGAATTTATGTGGAATTTATATATAATTTATGTACGAACTGTGTGTTGGCTGACTCTATGAGTCTGTGATGTTACTGCAACAAGATCTTCATTGTTCCTGTACCTCACCATACATGTGCGAATAATAACAGACTTGACTTGAGCAGACTTGACTCAGTACACAGTGCTGCAGTGCAACAAAATCCTTAGCTCACAATTCTGCTTTTGCCATTACTTGGCACCATCATCCCATCATTAATAATTGAGCCACGGTAATACTTAAATGTTAATTATGTAAATCAGCATGCAAAATATTTACCTGATGTCCAACATAATTGATAAAATGATGCAAGAAGTGTGGGGTTTTGGACCACACAAGAGTAAGAACATGCAGCGGTAGAGTTAGAACATAGAAACATAGAAAATAGGTGCAGGAGTAGGCCATTCGGCCCTTCGAGCCTGCACCGCCATTCAATATGATCATGGCTGATCATCCAACTCAGTATCCTGTACCTGCCTTCTCTCCATACCCCCTGATCCCTTTAGCCACAAGGGCCACATCTAACCCCCTCTTAAATATAGCCAATGAACTGGCCTCAACTACCTTCTGAGGCAAAGAATTCCACAGATTCAGCACTCTCTGTGTGAAAAAAAACTTTCTGCCTTACAGCGAATGCAGCGCCGGAGACTCAGGCTCGATCCTGACTACGGGCGCCGTCTGTATGGAGTTTGTACGTTCTCCCCGTGACCTGCGTGGGTTTTCTCCGAGATCTTCGGTTTCCTCCCACACTCCAAAAACGTACAGGTATGTAGGTTAATTGACTGGGTAAATGTAAAAATTGTCCCTAGTGTGTGTAGGATAGTGTTAATGTGCGGGGATCGCTGGGCGGCGCGGACCTGGTGGGCTGAAGGGCCTATTTCCGCGCTGTATCTCTAAATCTAAATCTAAATCTAAATCTAAATCTAAATCTAAATCTAAATCTAAATCTAAATCTAAATCTAAATCTAAATCTAAATCTAAATCTAACCAGTGCAGCGATAGAGCTACTGCCTTACAGCGCCAGAGACCCGGGTTCAATCCTGACTCCGGGATTGTCTGTATGGAGTTTGTACGTTCTCCCCGTGGCCCGCATGGGTTTTCTCTGAGACGGTTTTCTCCCGCACTCCAAAGACGTAAAGGTTTGTAGGTTAATTGGCTTGGTGTAAATGTAAAATTGTCCCTAGTGTGTGTAGGGCAGTGTTAACGTGTGGGGATCGCTGGGCGGTGCGGGCTCGGTGGGCCGAAGAGCCTGTTCCCATGCGGTATCTCTAAAACTAAAACTAAACCTCCCTTCCATTGACTCCATCTACACTTCACGCTGCTCGGCAAGGCCACCAGCATACTTTAGCATGTGTCTCACTCCGGGCCCTCACACTTCTCCCCTCTCCCATCAGGCAAGAGGTACAGAGGTAGAAGGGGAGGCATTCTGCCACCTCAAACATTCCCTGCCATTGAATATGATCATGGCTGAACTTCCCCACGTCTTTCTGTGCCTGTCCACCATAGCCCTCAACAACAAACAATCTGTAGGAGGAACTCAACAGATCAAGCAGCATCTGTGGGGGAAAAGGAACTATCAACGTTATATCTAGATGGATGTTTAGTTTAGACTGAAGATAGACACAAAATGCTGGAGTAACTCAGCGGGTCAGACAGCATCTCTGGAGAAAAGGAATAGGTCGAGTCCCTTCTTCAGACTGAGAGTTGGGGAGAGGGAAACGAGGGACCTATTCCTTTTCTCTGGAGATGCTGTCTGACCCACTGAGTTACTCCAGCTTTTTGTGTCTATCGTCAGTTTAAACCAGCATCTGCAGTTCCTTCCTACACATTTTGTATGTTTAGTTTAGTTTAGTTTATTTTGGTTTATTGTTATCACGTGTACCGAGGTACAGTGAAAACTTTTACGCTGTGTAATATCCAGTCAGCGGAAAGACTATTCATGATTACAATCAAGCCGTCCACAGTGTACAGACACATGGTAAGGGAATCATCATGGTGGCCGAGCACTTCAAGTCCCCCTCCCATTCCCAGTCTGACCTTTCTGTCATGGGCCTCCTCCAGTGCCATAGTGAGGCCCACCGGAAATTGGAGGAACAGCACCTCATATTTCGCCTGGGCAGCTTGCAGCCCAGTGGTATGAACATTGACTTCTCCAACATTAGATAGTTCCTCTGTCCCTCTCTTCCCCTCCCCCTTCCCAGATCTCCCTCTGTCTTCCCGTCTCCACCTATGTCCTTCCTTTGTCCCGCCCCCTTGACATCCGTCTGAAGAAGGGTCTCGACCCGAAACGTCACCCATTCCTTCTCTCCTGAGATGCAGCCTGACCTGCTGAGTTACTCCAGCATTTTGTGAATAAATACCATGATAAGGGAATAATGTGTAGTGCAAGATAAGGTTCAGTAAAGTCCAATTAAAGATAGTCTGGGTCTCTGATGAGGTAGATGGTTGGTCAGGACTACTCTCTAGTTGGTGATAGGACGGTTCAGTTGCCTGATAACAGCTGGGAAAAAAACTGTCCCTGAATCTGGAGGTGTGTGTTTTCACATTTCTGTACCTCTTGCCTGATGGGGGAGGGGAGAAAAGAGACTGGTCCTTGATTATGCTGCTGGCCTTGCCAAGGCAGCAGGAAGTGTAAATGCAGCCAATAGAAGGGAGGTTGGTTTGTGTGATAATCTGAGCTGCTTCCAAAGTTCTCTGCAATTTCTTGTGGTCTTGGATGGAGCTGTTCCCAAACCAAGCTGTGATGCATCCCAATGAGATGTTTTCCAAGGCTCATCTGTAGAAGTTGGTGAGAGTTGTTGGGGACATGCCGAACCTCCTAAGCCTTCTAAGAAAGTAGATGTGTTGGTGTGCTTCAGTATAGTTTTGTTTAGTTTAGAGAATTAAACTAAACTAACGGGGAGAACTTACTTCTGTACCTGTTGCCTGATGGGAGAGGTGAGAAGAGGGAATGACTGGGGTGAGACTTGTCCTCGATTATGCTGCTGGCCTTGCCGAGGCAGCTTGAGGTGCAGATGGAGTCGATGGAAGGGAAGTTGGTTTGCGTGATGGTCTGGGCTGCGTCCACAACTCTACACATTTTTGGGGGGGAGGCTTCCAGCGTTTGTTTTTCCTCCCTCCCCCCCCCCCCCCCCCCCAATTCCCCCACTAACCCCACGGACGCTGATCAGTGTAATGAGTTCCTCCAGCAGAATGTTGCTCCAGATTCCTGCATCTGATGTCCCTTGTGTTTCCACAGCACTAAATGCCCCGATCTTTCAAAGGGCCAATACGTTCAGGGAGGTGAGCTCAGCCGGCTTCTGATTAATTCAAAATGTAAAAATGTCACTGGGAGGAGATGTGATACTAAATTTCAAAGTGTAGTTGGAGCGAAAGTATTTGTAGACCGTCAATGAAAGAAGTGGAGAATTGGATGCTTTGGATTGCTTCTTCAATGGGCTGAATGGCCTTATCTGAATCTGAATGACCTTTATTGTCATTCAAAATAAATTGAACGAAAATCATTTGCCAGGCAGCCACAACAGTGCAGAGTAAAAGAAACAAGACACACAATTTTAACACAAACATCCATCACAGTGACTCCTCCAGACACCCCTTCACTGTGATGGAAGGCAAAATAAATTCTTCTCTCTTCCCCCATGCTTCTCCCACGGACAGATAGTTCGACTTCTGCCGCGGCGGCCGAGGCTCCCGACTCGTGCATCCCCCGCAAGGAGATGGAAGGTCCCGCGACCGAGCCGTACCGGGCGATGGAAGGCCCCGCGGCCGAGCCACGCCGGGCGATGGAAGGCCCCGCGGCTGAGCCGTACCGGGCAATGGAAGGCCCCGCGGCCGAGCCATACCGGGCAATGGAAGGCCCGGCGAATTCATATGCCCAAGGCTAGCAACTGTTGTGTGCGCAAAAGAATACCAAGTGCTGGAGTAACTCAGCAAGTTAGGCAGCTTCTCTGGAGGACATGGATAGGAGATGTTTCGGGTCGAGACCCTTCCTCAGGCTGATTGTAGGGAGGGGGGGGGGAGAAGAAAGCCTAAAAAGGGGAGAGGCAGGACAAAGCACGGCAGGCAATAGGTCGACACGGGCGAGGGGGATTTTTTTGACAGTCAGATGGTTGGAACATAGGCCAGGCACAAGAACAGAAGGTGTGAGACAGGTGTAAAGAGTTGTGGATTTCATAGCCAGGGATGGGTGGAACATAACAGGTGGGGGTATGGGTGGAGGGGAAAGATAGGTGGGAGTTCAGGTAGGAACCACGTGAGGGAAAGAGGTTGCAGGGTGTGGGGAGGAAAAGAGGAGAGGGGGAGATTCAAATCTTGAAGTTATGTTGTTAGAAATGGTTTTGGTGACAAATTTAGCAGAACTTTTGGCATCCAAAAAGCTGAAGAGGGTTTCAGGAATTCAATGGGATTTATATTCTTTAATTCCAAGGGTTTTTTTTTGGCGTGGCCATCGTGTTCACAAAAGTCCTGTCAGGGTTCTTTGCTGCACTGTTGTACATCAGTCAGCTCCCTACCTGACACAACAGTAATCCATCACTGGACCACAGTCCAACCGACTGAGAAGGAGAACACTTTATCCAAGAGGTCAGCCACCCAAAGCCAGAATCTCTTCAATCATCTTCAACCTGTTCTTTTAAGAATAAAATTTCTTTTTCCATTCAGCTTATTTTTCCTTTTAGTTATTGATTATAACTTTAGATTGAATTATAAGTACAAAAGATGTTACTTTTGTACTTTAGTCTATTTTACTTTAGAGATTCAGCACGGAAACAGGCCCTTCGGTCTACCAAGTCCGAACCGACCGGCGATCCCCACACACGAACACTATCCTACACACACTGGGAACAATTTTACACTTATACCAAGCCAATTAACCTACAAACCCGTACGTCTTTGGAGTGCGGGAGGAAACCGAAGATCTCGGAGAAAACCCACGCAGTCACGGGGAGAACGTACAAACTCCGTATGAATAGCACCCATAGTCGGGATTGAACCCGGGTCTCTGGCGCGGTAAGGCAGCAACTGCACTGCTGCGCCACCGTGTTGACACCAACTTATAATTCAAAATTCAAAGTTTGAATTATAAATACAAAATTATACGTTTATAGTAGCAGTACTATAAGTGGCAGTACTTCTAATTAAGTACTTGCATGTCACGCTGTGAAAACGGAGAGGATGAGACGGAGCTTCTTCCCACAGGCCATCAGGACTGTCAACTTTGATAACCCCAGAGACTAAATTTTTGTCGACACTTTTTGTGATATGTTTAGTAACTTATTAACTTTATTTATATGCTGTAACTGTAATTATTTTTGTGCACAACCCGCAGGCATTGCCACTTTCATTTCACTGCACATCGAGTATGTGTATGTGACAAATAAATTTGACTTGACTTGACTTGACTTGACTTACTTGGGAATACATGTACAGTACTGTGTGCGTGTAATGCCAAAAAGGTTATAGGAGTGACTGGACACTCCTGTACAGGAGTGACTCCCGTGAAGGTTAGGGGAAGGGCAGTTCCAAGGGTAGACATTACCAGCAGGCTTCCTCCAGAGTTCATGCCACAATCTCCCCCTTACTGGATCAAGGAGACAAGCAAATGAATAGGCAGATCGTGGAACAAGGTACAGTACATGGCTTAAGGTTGTAGAGTCATGGAGTGATACAGTGTCAAGCAGGCCCATTGGCCCAACTTGCCCACGCCAACCAATATGCCCCATCTACCTGCCATTGTTTGCTCGATATCCCTCCAAACCTGTCCTATCCATGGACCTGTCTAACTGTTTCTTAAACGTTGTGACAGTCTCTGCCTTAACTACCTCCTCTGGCAGCTTATTCCATTTATCCACCACCCGTTATGTGAAAGGTTACCCCGAAGTTTCCTATTAAATCTTCCCCACTTCACCTTAAAGCTATGTTGCCTGGTCCTCGATTCCCCTACTCTGGGCAAGAGACTCTGTGCATCTACCCGATCTATTCCTCTTGTGATTTTGTACACATCTAAAAGATAACCCCTCATCCTCTCTCACTCCAAGGAATAGAGTCCCAGCCCGCTCAACCTCTCCCTAGAGCTCAGACCCTCGAGTCTTGGCAACATCCTCGTAAATCTTCTCTGCACCCTTTCCAGCTTGACAACATCTTTCCTATAAGATGGTGCCCAGAACTGAACACAATACCCTAAATGCGGCCTCGCCAATGCTTTGTATAACTGCAACATGACTGCCCAACGTCTGTACTCAGTTCTGTACCTCTGAAGAAACATCAAGGGGAACTGTTAGAATGTCAACTAATGGACTGTGCATTTGCCCAACCCTGTAAATTAAGCGGTGTCGATCTGAACATGAGGAGTAGGGGGGCAGCACAATATATTTCAGTGAAGAAGGTTATCGAAGAAAACAACGGGATCGTGATCAACTGGGCAGAGATATGGCAGATGAGGTTAATTCAGATAAATACGAGGTGTTGCATATGGAAGGCAAACCGGGGTAGAACTTACACAGTAAATGGTATTATTGGTTTATTGTTGTCATGTGTACCGAGATACAGAGAATAACTTTGTTTGTGGGCTATCCCAGTCAAATCATGAGTACACTCATACACATGTGCATCAGGCAGTGCAGAGAGCAAAATACCCGAGGGCAGAATATTATGTGAACAAACGTAATGGCATAAAGGGTGGCACAGCAGGTAGAGCTGCTGCCTCACAGGACCAGAGACTCGGGTTCAATCCTCACCTCAGGTGCTGTCCGTGTGGAGTTTGCATGTACTCACTGTGACTGTGTTGGTTTCCCCCTTCATCCCAAAGATGTGCAGTTTTAGTAGATTGCCCCTAATGCACAGCGAGTGGATAGGAAAGAAGGATAATGCCAATGGTCGGCGTGGACCCAATGGGCTGAAAGGCCCATGGCAATGCTGTATCTCCAAACTCCAATCTTATCACAGCTGCAGGGGAAGTGCAGATTAACAAAAAGGTGCAAGGTCCACAATGAGATAGGTTGGGAGCCACACTTTCCCCAGGGTAGGGAAGCCTATAATTAGAGGACATAGGTTTAAGATGAGAGGGGGAAAGATGTAAAATAGAGGGTGGTGCGTATATAGAATGAGCTGCCAGAGGGAGTGGTAGAGGCAAGGACAATAATGCAATGTAAAATGCTCCTGGATGGGTGCATAAATGGGAAAGGTTTAGAGGGACATGGGATAGTATGGTTGGCTTGGTTAGGCAACTTGGTCAGCCTGGTTGAGTTGGGCCGAAGTGCCTGCTTTTGTGCCGCATAATTTAAGGTCTTTACTTGGAGGCACTGACTGGACAGGTGACATTAGTGACATCTAGTGGAGAGATAACTACATCATTGATTGATTCAGGTACACAGTGTCTCATCTCAACATAACATCGGTTATTATTCTACTGCTGTGTGTTTCCGGTCTCCCCATTGCAATCCTGTGGAGGTGATATTGATGTGGCAGCTGGCAGTATAAATTGTGGACAGATGGCCAGAGAGGAGAGATGTTCCATAGCCTGACCACTCAGGTTTCCATAGCCCCAGCTGGCCCAGTTCTTTGTTCTATCATGCTGCAACGCTTGGCCCATGTCAACATTTGTGCACTTGCGAGAATCACACAAACGGCCCTTTGGTTTCCGAGATACTGCATTGTGCAAGTGGGTAAGGCTGTCTCCTCACACCGTCTCCATAGTTAGTGTAACAGGTTAAGGCTGTGGTGCATGCAAGAACAAAGGGTCTCGCTCGACCTGAAACGTCACCCATTCCATCCATCCAGAGATGCTGCCTGTCCCGCTGTTACTCCAGTATGTTGTGTCCATCTTGGGTGTGAGCCGGCACCTGCAGTTCCTTCTTGTACAACAAAGTGGTCATGAGGTTGTCAGCATAAAAAGTCAGTGTCTAGGATTAAATTTAGTTTGGAGATGTAGCGTGGAAACACACCCTTCAGCTCACCGAGTCCACTTTATTTATATGCTGTAACTGTAATTATTTTTGTGCACAACCCGCAGGCATTGCCACTTTCATTTCACTGCACATCGAGTATGTGTATGTGACAAATAAATTTGACTTGACTTGACTTGACACTGACCATCCATCACCTGTGACTCTAGTTTGGTCATTTCACTTTCTCATCCATTTCACTTTCTCATTTACTCCCTAAATATAACGCACAATTTACAGAGGCCAATTAAGCTACAAACCCACACATCTTTGGGATGCGGGAGCTCTTGGAGGAAACCCACCCGTTCACAGGGAGAACGTGCAAACTCCACACCGATAAGACCGAGGTCAGGATTTTTTTATTTTTTTATTTTTTTATTTTTTTATATCAAAAAATACTTTATTCAAATAATAAATATCATTCACAAAACATATTCTTAAACAAGCCCATCCGACATTTCCAGAGGTTACATTTGGTACAGACATTCACTTAGACATTTACTTACATTTAGACATTTACCCAGTATCCCTTATTTGGAGGGGCGTCTCTCTCCACCACCCTCCAAATTTGAGGAAGGATAATCTTGCTATGGAGGGCGTGCAGCGTAGGTTCACTAGGTTAATTCCCGGAATGGCGGGACTGTCGTATGTTGAAAGGCTGGAGCGATTGGGCTTGTATACACTGGAATTTAGAAGGATGAGGGGGGATCTTATTGAAACATATAAGATAATTAGGGGATTGGACACATTAGAGGCAGATAACATGTTCCCAATGTTGGGGGAGTCCAGAACAAGGGGCCACAGTTTAAGAATAAGGGGTAGGCCATTTAGAACGGAGATGAGGAAGAACTTTTTCAGTCAGAGGGTGGTGAAGGTGTGGAATTCTCTGCCTCAGAAGGCAGTGGAGGCCAGTTCGTTGGATGCTTTCAAGAGAGAGCTGGATAGAGCTCTTAAGGATAGCGGAGTTAGGGGGTATGGGGAGAAGGCAAGAACGGGGTACTGATTGAGAGTGATCAGCCATGATCGCATTGAATGGCAGTGCTGGCTCGAAGGGCTGAATGGCCTACTCCTGCACCTATTGTCTATTGTCTATTGTCTATTGCCCCTCCATGTCCAGCAGCGGAAGGACCCTAGACTGTGGTCCTCCCCCACAGGGCCTTATCGTTGGCTGCACCGAGCTTCAGTGCATCCCTCAGCACGTACTCCTGCAGTCTGCAGTGGGCCAGTCGGCAACATTCCTTGACGGACAGCTCGCTCCGCTGGGAGGTCAACAAGGATCGGGCAGACCAAAGAGTGTCTTTCACCGAGTTGATGACCTTCCAGCAGCACTCGATGTCAGTCTCGGAATGCGTCCCTGGGAACAGTCCGTAGAGCACAGAGTCCTCTGTGACGGAGCTGCTCGGAATGAATCGTGACAGGGACCCCTGCAGACCTCTCCAGACTCTCTTGGCAAATCCACACTCTTTGAAGAGGTGGGCCACCGTCTCCTCTCCATAGCAGCCGTCCCGGAGGCAGCGTGCGCTGGTAGTGAGGTTCCGGCGGTGCAGGAAGGATCTGATTGGGAGGGCTCCCCTCACCGCCAGCCAAGCCAGGTCTTGGTGCTTGTTGGTGAGTACTGGCGATGAGGCATTTTGCCAGACAAGCTGGGCTGTCTGTTCTGGGAACCACGCCACAGGATCCATGGAGTCATTCCCCTGCAGTGCCTGCAGGACGTTCCGTGCTGACCACTGCCCGATGGACTTGTGGTCAAAGGTGTTGGTCCGGAAGAACCTGTCCACAAACGACAGATGGTTCGGCAATGTCCAGCTGACTGGCACATTGCGTGGCATCTGCGCCAGGCCCATCCTTCGCAACACCGGGGACAGGTAGAACCTCAGCAGGTAGTGGCACTTGGTGCCCACGTGCCTTGGCTCTACGCTCCGCCTGATGCAGCCACACACGAAAGTGGCCATCAGAATGAGGGCGACGTTGGGCACGTCTTTACCCCCGTTGTCTGCCGACTTGTGCATTGTGGCTCGTCGCACCCGGTCCATCGCCGACCCCCAGATGAAGCGGAAGACGGCCCGGGTGATCCCCGTGGCGTAGGAGGGAGGGACGGGCCACACTTGCGCCAAGTACAGCAGCCCCGAGAGCACCTCACACCTGATGACCAGGTTTTTCCCCGTGATGGAGAGGGAGCGCTGCTTCCACAGCTCCAGCTTCTTCCCCACCTTGGCTATCCACTCCAGCCAATTTCAGGAAGTCCGGCTTGATGGTGAAGGGGATGGAAGATCGGTCGGGCCAGTTGCCAAAGAGCATGGCCTCGCTCTTCCTGCGGTTTACCCTGGCCCCCGTGGCCAACTCAAACTGGTCGCAGACGCTGATCAGTCTGCGGACCGACCCTGGATCCGAGCAGAAGACGGCGACATCGTCCATGTACAGGGAGGCTTTTACCTGAGTGCCCCCACTGCCTGGCAGTGTCACTCCTCTTATGCTCGCATCCTTCCTGATGGATTCGGCAAAGGGTTCAATGCAACAGACGAACAAGACAGGGGAAAGAGGGCAACCCTGCCTGACCCCAGACCTGACGGGGAAGCTGTCTGATTCCCACCCATTAATTTGGACTGCACTACAGATATCGGAGTAGAGCAGTTGTATCCACTTCCTGATTCCCTCCCCAAAGCCCATTTTGGAGAGCACGTCCCTCATGTACGTGTGCGATATCCTGTCGAAGGCCTTCTCCTGGTCCAAGCTGACCAGGCAGGCATCCACGGCCGTCTGTCCTGCACGTAGGCAATGGTATCTCTCAGCAGCACCAGGCTGTCTGAGATTTTCCTGCCAGGTACAGCACAGGTTTGGTCCGGGTGGATCACCTGTCCCAGAGCAGACTTGACCCGGTTGGCGATGGCCTTAGACAGGATCTTGTAGTCTACATTCAACAATGTGATGGGTCTCCAATTCCTTAAGTCATTCATCTCCCCCTTCTGCTTGTAGATCAGGGTGATGTTGACCTTCCTCATAGAGTCTGACATGCTGCCGGCTAGAAGTATATCGTTGTACACTTCCAGCAGGTCCGGGCCCACCCAGTCCCACAGAGCCGAGTACAACTCTGCTGGTAAGCCATCGCCTCCGGGAGTTTTACTCGAGTCAAAGGAACGGATGGAGCCAGTCAGCTCCTCCAGGGTCAGTGGTTGGTCCAGACTCTCCCGCTTGCTGTCGTCCAAGAATTCCGTGATGGAGGACAGGAAGTTCTGGGAGGCGGTGCTGTCTGTGGTCTTTACATCGTACAGATCCTTATAAAAGGATCTGCAGATCTTGAGCATGTCTGTCTGCGAGGATGTTACCGAGCCGTCCTCCTCCCTAAGGCTTTTGATCACAGAGCTCCCCCTGTGAACCTTATGGAAGAAGTAACGTGAGCACGTCTCATCCTGCTCAACATGGCGGACCCTGGACTGGAAGATGATCTTGGAGGATTCAGAGGTAAAGAGCCGAGCTTGCCGGCCCTTCAACTCTCTCAGTTCCTCCCTCACATCCACCCCTCTCCTCTGCAGAAGGAGTAGCTGCTGCAAATCTGTCTGGAGTTGACACAATTCCCTCTTACCTTGTCTTGTTCTCTGAACACCTTTGGAGACGAAGAACTTCTTGATGTTCTCCTTTGTTGCCTCCCACCAGAGTGTCTGGGAGTCAAAGAGGGGCCTCACAGTTCTCCAACATGCGTAGTCCCTCTTTAGCTCCTTAACGTTCTCCGGGGTCAACAGCTCCACGTTTAGCTTCCACGTCCCTCTGCCCGCCTTCCGGTCCTCCTGTAGGTGACAGGTGGCCTGAAGGAGGCAGTGGTCAGAGAAGAACACCGGCGCGAGGTCGGTGTGTCTGACCGTGACGGCCCTCGATGTGAAGAGGAAGTCTATCCGGGACTGGGCTGAACCGTTCGGTCCTGACCAGGTGAACCGTGGCTGGACTCCGCCTGCAGGGTCACTGAAGGCGTCGCGCAGCTTTGCATCTTTGACCGTTTCCACCAGGAGTTTGGAGGTGCCGTCCAGTCTGTGGTTGGCACTGCCGGATCGTCCAGCTGCATCGATGATGCAGTTGAAGTCACCGGCCAGAACGAGCGGTCTAGACGTGGCCAGCAGCGGTGGGAGCTGCTGGAGGACGGCCACCCGCTCACTCCACCTGGGTGAGGCATACACATTAATCAGCCGGAGCGGAGAACCACGGTACATTACATCCACCACCAAGAGACGACCCCCCACCACCTCCCTTACCTCAGTGATGGTGAAGCCCCCTCTCCGCAGCAAGATCCCCAGACCGGACGCACGACAATCATTTCCCCCCGACCATACCGACAGTCCGTGGGGCCACCATCGCGACCACCTCCGATAGCAGCGAAGGTGTGGCAGCCCGCACTCCTGTAAAAAAGTCACATCCGCCTTTACCTTGGCCAGGTACTGCAAGGCGGTTACACATCGCGCAGTGCTCTTCACACTGCGCACGTTTAAGGATGCCAGTTTCAGCTCCATTGTCCTTTAGTGTCCCAGGCGATCCTCCCGCATGCCAATCATCTGGCTGAGTTCCTGCACATTTTTGTCGCACAGGTAGTGGTACAGGTTGGTGGCTTCCTCAGCACAGGGTGTATTTTCTGGCGAGGCCACTGCGCTGCTCCCAGATTCCTGGAGCTGGGGCCCATTGGCCACTGCACTGCTCCCGGTCTCCCGGAGCTGGGGCCCATTGGCCACTGCACTGCTCCCGGTCTCCCAGAGCTGGGGCCCATTGGCCATTGTGCCGCTCCCGGTCTCCCGGAGCAGGGGCCCATTGGCCGTTGTGCCGCTCACGGTCTCCCGGAGCAGGGGCCCATTGGCCGTTGTGCCGCTCACGGTCTCCCGGAGCAGGGGCCCATTGGCCGTTGTGCCGCTCACGGTCTCCTGGGGCTAGGGCCCATTGGCACTGTTCCCAGACTCCTGGGGCTGGGGGGCAACAGACACGTTCTTTCTCTTACCTTCCTCCTCCCCCATTTTCTTCCTCTGCCTCTGCCTCCGTTGCCGGCTCTTCCTGGTCGTCTCATCCTCCGATGCGGTCCATCGCCGACCCCCAGATGAAGCGGAAGACGGCCCGGGTGATCCCCTTGGCGTAGGAGCCACAGTGAGGCAGTGCCAGCAGCACCACTGTAGAGCCACAGTGAGGCAGTGGCTCAACCAGCAGTGCCACTGTGCTGCCCCGACTACAGTTCATTCCAACATCTGTTCACTTTGTTTATGGTCCAGGCTGCAACTGTGATCGATGTTGACTGGTATTCTGTGGGACATGGGTGGCCGTGTCTTGTGTTTCTTGGTTCTGCGTTATGGGCTGATCTGTTCTCTGCCGGGTTTAGATTGAGTCTGAATATCTCATTGGAATGGATGGGGTACGTACGTGTAGGAAGGAACTGCACATACTGATTTATACCGAAGACAGACACAAAAGTGACATAGCAGATCAGGCAGCATCTCTTGAGAAAAGGAATAGGTGACGTTTCAGGTCTGAACCCTTCGTCAGACTCAAAGTTGGAAGAAGGGTCTCAACCCGAAATGTCTATCCTTTTTCTCCAGAGATGCTGCCTGACCCACTGACTTACAGCAAAATGTTGTGTCTGTCTTTGAATGTGATGTGTGTCGGTTTTGAATGCCACTTTGCTGACTCAGTGATATTGTGATTATGAATATAAGACTGGATGTAATAAAGGTTTAAACGCGATTTACTTGTCAATTACAAGCTGTGTTGTTGCTCTTTATCAATGATCACACCAAACCTAGCAGTACATCAATATTAACAAGTTTATTATCATTTTTAAAAATCTGTTAACTTCTATTCTTCCAAAGTGAATAACATCACACCACTTCACATATCTTCCATCTGTCATTAGTCTGCCCTCGTATTTATCCTTTCCCCTCTACGCAGTTCATTTTCACACCTTATTATAAGCCATCAGCGAGCTCGGAAACAATACAGTCAACCTCTTCATCAAAGTCATTAGTTTAGCTTGAAGATAGTCTTGATCATTCAGCCCTGTCCCAGAAAGCATCTCCAATCTGCAAGTGTCACATTTATTCCCGTAACAATTCAACTATCCAAGTTAATCCATTACCTGAACCCTAAGAGGCTTGATGTAACAATGTTGCATTTGGCACATAATCAAATGCTTTTTGCAAAAATCCAAATATACTGCACATTCACTGATTTTAATTTATGCACCTTGCTAGACCTACCAAAAGCCTAATTAGATTTGTCAAACATGATTTCCCTTTTATAAAATCATGTTGATTCTGCGTAACTATGTTATGGTTTTCTGGCTGTCTTGTTACAGTGTTCTTATAAATGGATTGAGCATTGTCCCCACAACCATTGTCAGGCATACTGTGCAGGAAGGAACTGCAGATGCTGGTTTACATCGAAGATAGACAATAAAACGCTGGAGCAACTCAGCGGGACAGACAGCATCTCTGGAGAGAAAGGATGGGTGATGTTTCGGGTTGAGACCCTTCTTCAGACTGAGGGTCAGGGGAGAGGGAGACACAGAGATATGGAAGGGTAAGGTGTGAAAACGAGTTGTCTGGAGTGAAACTCCAGGGCGGCGCGGTGGCGCAGTGGTAGAGTTGCTGCCTCACAGCGCCAGATAACCGGGCAATGAACCATTGTGGGCTCCACCTTTCCTTGATCATCGTTGCTGCCTTTGATTTGTTCTTTTGCACATCTCTTATCTCTTTGTCCTGTGAACCTTTGCATGTCTCTCATTTCCCTCTCCCCTGACTCTCAGTCTGAAGAAGGGTCTCGACCCGAAACATCACCTATTCCTTTTCTCCAGAGATGCTGCCTGACCCGCTGAGTTACTCCAGCTTTAGACGTCTATACACGGACTGATATACAGACCACGACCAGTGCACACAGACTGACATCCAAGATCAAGCCAGTATACACAGTCTGATATACAGACCGTAGCCAGTAGAAACACTCTGATACACAGCATTTTGTGCCTATCAACCAATGTCAGGCTTTTGGTTCCTGGCTATCTCTTGTCCTCCTTTCCTTCAATTAAGATGTTATATTTGCTACTTTCCAATCCACAGGGACCATTCTTGAATCTGGGGAATTTTAGAAAATCACAGACAATGCATCCATTCTCAATGCAGACATCACGTTTGGAATCCATGAATTTATGCAACAGATCCAGGGGACAGGCCGATTTTTATTCCTTACAAAAAAATAGTTACTTGAACATCATCACACCTGGTGATCCCATTTGGTTCCTCGTTGTTTCTGCACAGTGGAGGAACAGGTAGAGCCGTTTCCTCACAGCGCCAGTGACCCAGTTTCGATTCTGACCTTGGGTGCTGTCTATGCGGAGTTTGCACGTCCTTCCTGTGACGGCATGTGATTTCTCTGGGTGCTCCGGTTCCCTCCGACATGTGCGGGTTTGCAGGTTATTTGGGCCACTGTAAATTCCCCCGATTGTGTAGGGAGTGGATAAGTAGTTGACAAAGAACTAGTGTGAACGGGTGATCGATTGCCAGCGTGAACTCAGTGGGCTGAAGGGCCAGTTTTCATGCTGTACCTATCGATCAAGCAATCAATCTTTTATCATAATGCATATGAATTCATTAACCCCGTAACAAGTCCAACTACTGCCGACACGGTGGAGCAGCGGTAGAGTTGCTGCCTCACAGCGCCAGAAACCGGGGTTCGATCCCGACTAAGAGTGCTGTCTGTACGGAGATTTACGGACCGCGTGGGTTTTCTCCGGCTGCTCTGGATTCCTCCCACACTCCGAAGATGTACAGATATGTAGGCTAATCGATAAAATGGTAAACTGTCCCCAGTGTATAGGATAGTGCTTGTGAATGGGGATCGCTGGTCAGTGCGGACTTGGTGGGCCGAAGAGCCTGTTTCCGTGCTGTATCTCTAACTGTATCTCTAAACTAAACTACCCCAGCTTCTATGATCTTCCATGATCTTTTGTACATTTCTGTCAAAGCCCTTGCTTGACTTTCATACCTTTTGGAAGCATAGTCTTATATCGGTTGCTTTGTTACCTGTATATTGGTTTGCACCTCCCTACACTGGATGTGTTTCAGGCGTTTAGTGAAGGGTTGGTTTGACAACCTTGTACACAGTTGCCTTCTGCTGGCAGAGTCAGGCTGTGATGTGCCACTCTCTGGTGGTGACGAGGTTCTGCTTTCTCCTGAACATGTTGAGGTGAGCAAGTTGGGTTGCACAACACCAGGAGGGTTGGGCTCAGTTGATTTGAGTTACTCTGCAAGTTGTTCATAAGTTCTAGGGACAGAATTAGGCCATTCAGCCCATCAAGTCTACTCCGCCATTCAATCATGGCTGATCCATCTTTCCCATTCTCCTGCCTTCTCCCCATAACCTTTGTCACTCTTACTGATAGAGAACTTTACTAGTCAAATACGGCACAGTGGCGCAGCGGTAGAGTTGCCACCTTACAGCGTCAGGGACCCGGAATCGATCCTGACTACTGGTCCAGTCTGTACGGAGTTTGTACGTTCTCCCCGTGAGTTTTCTCCAGGCGCTCCGGCTTCCTCCCACATTCCAAAGACGTACAGATTTGTAGATTAATTGGCTTTGGTAAAAAAATGTAAAACTGTCCCTAGAGTGTGTAGGACACTGCTGGAGTACAGGATGACCGCTGATCGGCATCGGTAAGGTGGGCCGATGGACCTGTTTCCGGTCTGTATCTCTAAAGTAAAACTGATCAATCTCCATTTTAAAAATACCCAATGACCTGGCTTGCACAGCCATCTGTGGCAATGAAATGCATAGATTCACCACCGTCTAACTACAGAAATTCCTCCTCATCTCCTTTCTGGACTGGGATGCGTTGTGAGGAATGAGATCACCGGAGACAGAAGATCAAGGTGGATGAAACCTAGGCTGATCAACTAATACCTAGCATTGTGGCCGCCCCCCTTCGCGGCTCCCTCCACCTGTCCCTCCACCTGTCCCTCCACCTGTCCCTCCACCTGTCTCTCCACCTGTCCCTCCACCTGTCCCTCCACCTGTCCCTCCACCTGTCCCTCCACCTGTCCCTCCACCTGTCCCACTACCTGTCCCACCACCTGTCCCACTACCTGTCCCACCACCTGTCCCACCACCTGTCCATCCACCTGTGCCTCCACCTGTCCCTCCACCTGTCCATCCACCTGTGCCTCCGCCGGCCCCTCTGTCGGCCAATTTCCGTACGTGGTCCGGTCGGGTTGTGCGACCGCCAGTGCGTTTCGTGCCTCCGGTTCTGGGGGGGGGGGGTCCCGTGGCGGCTCCCAAGGGTCGGGCCATACCACTACCGACCCCTCGGCACGGGAATGGACCGGTCCAGGGGGGCGGCCCTTAGCTACGGGGATAAAGGGCGGGATTTTAGGCGCCATCTCTCTCTGGCAGACTCGACTGGTCTAGAGACACCACAAAATAAATCCCTCCCGAAATACCTGGCTCCTCGCCTTTATTTTGGCCTTTTTGACATGCCACAGCATTAGGCTTATTGGCACTGTTGCCCTTTTCCGAGTTTGTTGGGGTGTGTTGACTTTGAGGATGAACAGCTGGCTGTTTACATGGGGCTGCCCTGGACTGGGTTTGGATATGGGATTCCAATGGCGGCCCCAATGAACTGTTTTAGTTTTTTTTGTTTCAGAGATACAGCGCGGAACAGGCCCTTCGTCCCACCGAGTACGCACCGCCCAGGGATCCCCGCACACTAACACTATCCTACACACACTAGGGACAATTTGCACATACACCAAGCCAATTAACCTACAAACCTGTACGTCTTTGGAGTGTGGGAGGAAACCAAAGATCTTGGAGAAAACCCACGCAGGTCACAGGGAGAACGTCCAAACTCCATACAGACGGCGCCCGTAGTCAGGATTGAACCCGGATCTCCAGCGCTGCAAGTGCTGTAAGGCAGCAACTCTACTGCTGCGCCGCCGTGACCGCCCTTGTGTTCCTCATGCAGCAGAACCAGCTGGGTACTTTACCTTGTGTTGAATATTGACCAGGATTTGCCCCGTGCTGGGCATTTGGGCTGAAATGTGTTTATCCGTGTTGGTGAAATCGGTGGACATCAAATAATTGACCTCTGCTCAGTTTTGGAGGGTATGAGATCGCCCAGAGTCAAGTCTGGATGCATTGTTCCATGTTGGCTTTGTGACCCTCTACAGGGGCGGCACGGTAGCGCAGCGGTAGAGTTGCTGCTTTACAGCGAATGCAGCGCCGGAGACTCAGGTTCGATCCTGACTACGGGTGCTGCACTGTACGGAGTTTGTACGTTCTCCCCGTGACCTGCGTGGGTTTTCTCCGAGATCTTCGGTTTCCTCCCACACTCCAAAGACGTACAGGTATGTAGGTTAATTGGCTGGGTAAATGTAAAAATTGTCCCTAGTGGGTGTAGGATAGTGTTAATGTACGGGGATCGCTGGGCGGCACGGACTTGGTGGGCCGAAAAGGCCTGTTTCCGGCTGTATATGATATGATATGATATGATACTATACCATGCCATGCCATACAATACTTGTAATGGACTGCAGGTAGACCCAAATGCAGCACACGGAACCAAGGAAATAGTTTTAGAAAGAGCTTTATTTCTACCTGCTCGTGGTCGAGGACAGAAGACTGAGGCGTTCACCAGGGCAACGAAGAGCATGAAGGTCAGGAGCAGGCAGGCAGGGTCGGCAACGGGAAATCAGTCCGAGAGAATGCTGGAGAGTCTTGCGTCAGGGCTAAGAACAATCTGGCAAAGAGAGTGTGTGCAGGAAGGGTTTATATGCTGGCTTGATTGGGGATCTGGAGCAGGTGAGTGAACAGGTGAGGGGAGTTGGCATAACGTGGTGGGTGTGGCTGGCAGGTGAGTGAACAGGACAGACTGTGACAATACTATATGATATGATATGATATGATACGATACTATACAATACAATACGATATGATACAATATGATAGAACTTTATTTATCCCAGAATGGAAACTGATCTGCCAACAGTCATAAAAACACAAAATACATGAGACATGAAATTAAAGTGACAAATGGAAAGGATTGGGGATGTGCAAAGATTGGGCGATGGTGGGGGGGAGTCAATCAGTCTTAGTCTCAGTCTACCCCACGACAGAAGGGGGAGGAGTTGTCCAGTTTGATAGCCACAGGGAAGAAGGATCTCCTGTGGTGTTCTGTGCTGAGTAGTGGTTCCTTGCTGCTGGTATTTGGATGTGGAGTGGATATGAAGATTACTAGCAGTGCTGGGTTTTTTCAGCGAGTTTGGGTAGCATCACCAATGAGACGGGCATTTATTGCCCATTACTAACTGGCCAACCTGAATTTAAATTGCACAGCAGCCATGATGGGCCTGGAATCCGTGACCTGTGGATCGTTAGTCCAAAGCTCTTGATCACAAGTTCAGATGAGCAAGAGGCTCATTAACCAAGGAATCACCACTGCTGTGTTGTCACTGTTTTTATACCAAAAATAATTGTGATCAATTATTTACAAAAATGATATGTACATTACAAAACAATACAAACAAACCCACCACCATAATACAAAGTAAAACAAATATTCTTAAATACTAAATAAGCTAAATGCATTCCACACCCCCACCCCAGCGGTGCCCAGCGGTCCTGGAAATCCCCCTGTGTGCCCGTGGACAGCGTGTGGTAACTCTCTAATGCCACCCAGGCACAGATGTAACCCCGGAAAAGGGCCAGGCACCCGCCTTGGGCAGAGCCCTCTTCCGCCTGGCGCCGAGACTCACGGATGGCCAGCTTGGCCAGGCCCAGGAGCAACCCAACCAGGACATCTTCAGCCCCACCCTCTCCCCTACGCACAGGATGTCCAGAGATGAGGATGGTGGGTGAGAAGTGCAGCCAGAAGGCAAGGAGCAGCCCCTTTACATTCTGTTGTCACTGTGGTGCTGGCCTGCGCTGCTCTGTGGGGTCAGGAGCTGTTGCATTCCACTGAGCCACCTTCCGTGCATTCTGCTCCACTGCAGTTTGTGGAGCACGGAGTTTCCATGGGTGAGTCAGAGGCACACTATCTGCCGCCCTGTGCTGTGTGTGTGGCTCGCTGCCCAGTTGATTGCCCTCTGGGCACTGCCCTATGCTGGGTGGGTCAGAATCACTGCCCAGTGTGTATCAGTGAGGTCTGCTGCCCTCTTCTAGAATATTGGGACTGTTGCCTTTCACCAGACTGTTGTATCTGTTGCCCTGGCTTAGGCAACTAGTCTATTGCCCTGTGGTTGGGTATTGGATCCATTGCCTGGAGGTGGGGTAATAATCCAATGCGCTGAATTGGGCTTCAGATCCATTGCTGGGAAGTGGGACATTGGTCCAGTGCCCTGTGTTGGGCCATTGGTCCAGTGCCCTGTGTTGGGCCATTGGTCCAGTGCCCTGTGTTGGGCCATTGGTCCAGTGCCCTGTGTTGGGCAATTGGTCCAGTGCTCTGTGTTGGGCCATTGGTCTAGTGCCCTGTGTTGGGCCATTAGTCAAGTGCCCTGTGTAGGGCCATTGGTCCATTGGTCTGTGTTCGGGTCTCAGCCCATTGTGCTTTGCTGAGGCATTGAGTGCATTGCCCTGTGCTGCGGTATTTGCCCTTACACTCTCCTGGGCTATTAGCCCATGGCCCTGTGCCAAGCACGGGTCCATTACTCTCACCTGGGGCATTGGTGCATTGGTCCATTGTCCTGTGTTGGCATGTTAGTGGATTGCCCTGTGTTGAGGTATTAGTCCATCACTCTGTGCTGGGGTGTTAGTCCATTGCCCTCTTCTGGGGTATGAGTGCATGGGTTTATTGCCCATACCTGGGGTATTGGTGGATTGGCCCACTGCCCTCGCCTGGGGTATTGGCCCATTGGCTTTTCCTAGGGTATTGATACGTTTGCCCAATACTGTGTATTAGTCCATTGCCCAGTCCTGGGGTATTGGTCATTGCCCAGTCCTGGGGTATTGGTCATTGCCCAGTCCTGGGGTATTGGTCCATTGCCCGTTCATGAGATATTGACCCAATGCCCAGTCCTGGGGTATTGGTCAATGCCCAGTCCTGGGGTATTGACCCAATGCCCAGTCCTGGGGTATTGACCCAATGCCCAGTCCTGGGGTATTGGTCCATTGCCCAGTCCTGGGGTATTGGTCTATTACCCAGTCCTGGGGTATTGGTCCATTGCCCAGTCCTGGGGTATTGGTCTATTTGCCCTCTGCCCTCTTCATGGACATTGCCCCATTGCCCCGTGCCAGGGAGTATATTCCGGGCGGTGTCGGTGCGGCGCTGGGTGCCGGGCCGGGCTGGGCTGCTGCTGTGGGCGGAGTTGCTGCCAGTGTGTGTGAGAGTGTGAGAGTGTGGAAGGGAGCGCTGGATCCGAATGAGTGTCAGAGAGGAGGGGTGCTGAGAGGGGGAAGGAGCGGGGCGGCGAGGAGAGGAGGGGGCTGGCTGGAAGTGAGGGAGGGAGCAGCTGGGAGCGGGGAGACCATCACTGGCAGTCCTATCGCCCTGCACACAGCGGCGGACGGGTTACTCGCTGAGCCAGCTATGAGCGCCCTGGTCCCACTGCTGGTGGCTCTACTCATCGGAGAAGGTAACTGCTTTTCCCTTCTTTATCTTTGCTCGCTGTCTTTTATTTTCTTTTCCTGCTGTGATATCCAGAGATGGTTTCTGTGACTCGTTTGACTTCTTCGCCCGCCTTGTAGTCAGGAGCGGGCTGTCAATGCTAGCCCGTGTGTGTGTGTGTGTGTGTGTGTGTGTGTGTGTGTGTCTGTGTGTGTGTGGGTGTCTGTGTGTG